>NC_073236.2:11879375-12195000 GCF_029281585.2 Gorilla gorilla gorilla | reverse complement strand
TACTGGTGTCCATTCCATTCCATTCCATTCCATTTCATTCCATTCCATTCCATTCCATTGCATTCCATTCCATTCCATTCCATTCCGTTCCGTTCTACTCGGTTACATTCCATTCAATTCCATTCCATTCCGTTCTACTCGGGTAGATTCCATTCCATTCCATTCCATTCCTTTCCATTCCATTGCATTCCATTGCATTGCATTGCACTCAATTCCATTCCATTCCATTCCATTCCATTCCATTCCATTCCATTCCATTCCGTTCCGTTCAACTCGGTTACATTCCATTCAATTACATTCCATTCCGTTCTACTCGGTTACATACCATTCCATTCCATTCCATTCCATTCCAATCCATTCCATTCCATTCCATTCCGTTCTACTCGTGTACATTCCATTCCATTCCATTCCATTCCATTCCATTCCATTCCATTCCATTCCATTCCATTCCATTCCGTTCTACTTTGGTACATTCCATTCCATTCCATTCCATTCCATTCCATTCCATTCCATTCCATTCCATTCTACTCAGGTTGATTCCATTCTATTCCATTCCATTCCATTCCACTCCATTCCATTCCATTCCATTCGATTCCATTCCATTCCATTCCATAGAATTCCATTCCATTCCATTCCATTCCATGGAATTCCATTCCATTCCATTCCATGGAATTCCATTCCATTCCATTCCATGGAATTCCATTCCATTCCATTCCATGGAATTCCATTCCATTCCATTCCATTCCATGGAATTCCATTCCATTCCATTCCATTCCATTCCATTCCATTCCATTCCATTGAATTCCATTCCGTTCCATTCCATTCCATTGAATTCCATTCCATTCCATTCCATTCCATTCCATTCCATTCCATTCCATTCCATTCCATTCCATGGAATTCCATTCCATTCCATTCCATTCCATTCCATAGAATTCCATTCCATTCCATTCCATTCCATTGAATTCCGTTCCATTCCATTCCATTCCGTTCCGATCCGTTCCGTTCCGTTCCGTTGCGTTCCTTTCCGTTCCGTTGTGTTCCGTTCCGTTCTACTCGGGTTGATTCCATTCTATTCCATTCCATTCCAATCCATTCCATTCCATTCCATTCCATTCCATTCCATTCCATTCCATTCCATTCCATTGAATTCCATTCCATTCCATTCCATTCCATTGAATTCCATTCCATTCCATTCCATTCCATTCCATTCCATTCCATTCCATTCTACTGGTGTCCATTCCATTCCATTCCATTCCATTCCATTCCATTCCATTCCATTCCTTTCCATTCCATTGCATTCCATTGCATTCCATTCCATTCCATTCCATTCCATTCCATTCCATTCCATTCCATTCCATTCCACTCCACTCCACTCCACTCCACTCCATTCCACTCCACTCCACTCCGGTACATTCCATTCCATTCCATTCCATTCCATTCCATTCCATTCCGTGCTTCTCGGGTACATTCCGTTCCGTTCCATTCCATTCCATTCCATTCCATTCCATTCCGTTCCAGTGCACTCTACTCCACTCCACTCCACTCCACTCCACTCCGGTACATTCCATTCCATTCCATTCCATTCCATTCCATTCCATTTCCATTCCCATTCCATTTCCATTCCCGTTCCATTTCCATTCCCGTTTCTTTTCCATTCCCGTTCCATTTCCATTCCAGTTCCATTACCATTCCCGTTCCATTTCCATTCCCGATCCATTTCCATTCCCGTTCCATTTCCATTCCCGTTCCATTTCCATTCCCGTTCCGTTACCATTCCCGTTCCATTTCCGTTCCCGTTCCGTTTCCGTTCCCGTTCCATTTCCGTTCTCGTTCCGTTTCCGTTCCCGTTCCATTTCCATTCCCGTTCCATTTCCGTTCCCTTTCCATTTCCATTCCCGTTCCATTTCCATTCCCTTTCCATTTCCATTTCATTCCATTCCATTCTGCTCGGGTACATTCCATTCCATTCCATTGCATTCCATTCCGTTCTGTTCCTGTCCATTCCATTCCATTCCATTCCGTTCCATTCCGTTCTACTCGGGTAGATTCCATTCCATTCCATTCCATTCCATTCCATTCCATTCCATTCCATTCCATTCCATTCCATTCCATTCCATTCTACTGGTGTCCATTCCATTCCATTCCATTCCATTCCATTCCATTGCATTCCATTCCATTCCATTCCATTCCGTTCCGTTCTACTCGGTTACATTCCATTCAATTCCATTCCATTCCGTTCTACTCGGGTAGATCCAATTCCATTCCATTCCATTCCTTTCCATTCCATTGCATTCCATTGCATTGCATTGCACTCAATTCCATTCCATTCCATTCCATTCCATTCCATTCCATTCCATTCCATTCCATTCCGTTCCGTTCAACTCGGTTACATTCCATTCAATTACATTCCATTCCGTTCTACTCGGTTACATACCATTCCATTCCATTCCATTCCATTCCAATCCATTCCATTCCATTCCATTCCGTTCTACTCGTGTACATTCCATTCCATTCCATTCCATTCCATTCCATTCCATTCCATTCCATTCCATTCCATTCCATTCCGTTCTACTTTGGTACATTCCATTCCATTCCATTCCATTCCATTCCATTCCATTCCATTCCATTCCATTCTACTCAGGTTGATTCCATTCTATTCCATTCCATTCCATTCCATTCCATTCCATTCCATTCCATTCGATTCCATACCATTCCATTCCATAGAATTCCATTCCATTCCATTCCATTCCATGGAATTCCATTCCATTCCATTCCATGGAATTCCATTCCATTCCATTCCATTCCATTCCATTCCATTCCATTCCATTCCATTCCATTCCATTCCATTCCATTCCATTGAATTCCATTCCGTTCCATTCCATTCCATTGAATTCCATTCCATTCCATTCCATTCCATTCCATTCCATTCCATTCCATTGAATTCCATTCCATTCCTTTCCATTCCATTCCATTCCGTTCCATTCCATTCCATTCCATTCCATTGAATTCCATTCCATTCCATTCCATTCCATTCCATTCCATTCCATTCCATTCCATTCCATTCCATTCCATTCCATTCCATTCCATTCCATTCCATTCCATTCCATGGAATTCCATTCCATTCCATTCCATTCCATTCCATTCCATTGAATTCCATTCCATTCCATTCCATTCCATTCCATTCCATTCCATTCCATTCCATAGAATTCCATTCCATTCCATTCCATTCCATTGAATTCCGTTCCATTCCACTCCATTCCATTCCGTTCCGTTCCGTTCCGTTCCGTTCCCTTCCGTTGCGTTCCGCTCCGTTCTACTCGGGTTGAATCCATTCTATTCCATTCCAGTCCATTCGATCCCATTCGATTGCATTCGATTCCATTCGATTCCATTCGATTCCACTCCATTCCATTCCATAGAATTCCATTCCATTCCATTCCATTCCATTCCATTCCATTCCATTCCATTGAATTCCATTCCATTCCATTCCATTCCATGGAATTCCATTCCATTCCATTCCATTCCAATCCATAGAATTCCATTCCATTCCATTCCATTCCATTGAATTCCGTTCCATTCCATTCCATTCCGTTCCGTTCCGTTCCGTTCCGTTCCGTTGCGTTCCGTTCCGTTCCGTTGTGTTCCGTTCCGTTCTACTCGGGTTGATTCCATTCTATTCCATTCCATTCCAATCCATTCCATTCCATTCCATTCCATTCCATTCCATTCCATTCCATTCCATTCCATTGAATTCCATTCCATTCCATTCCATTCCATGGAATTCCGTTCCATTCCATTCCATTCCGTTCCGTTCCATCCCGTTCCGTTCCGTTCCGTTCCGTTGCGTTCCGTTCCGTTCTTATAGGGTTGATTCCATTCTATTCCATTCCATTCCATTCGATTCCATTCGATTCCATTCGATTCCACTCCATTCCATTCCATAGAATTCCATTCCATTCCATTCCATTCCATTGAATTCCATTCCATTCCATTCCATTCCATTGAATTCCATTCCATTCCATTCCATTCCATTGAATTCCATTCCATTCCATTCCATTCCATTCCATTCCATTCCATTCCATTCTACTGGTGTCCATTCCATTCCATTCCATTCCATTCCATTCCATTCCATTCCATTCCTTTCCATTCCATTGCATTCCATTGCATTCCATTCCATTCCATTCCATTCCATTCCATTCCATTCCACTCCACTCCACTCCACTCCACTCCATTCCACTCCACTCCACTCCGGTACATTCCATTCCATTCCATTCCATTCCATTCCATTCCATTCCGTGCTTCTCGGGTACATTCCGTTCCGTTCCATTCCATTCCATTCCATTCCATTCCATTCCGTTCCAGTGCACTCTACTCCACTCCACTCCACTCCACTCCACTCCGGTACATTCCATTCCATTCCATTCCATTCCATTCCATTCCATTTCCATTCCCATTCCATTTCCATTCCCGTTCCATTTCCATTCCCGTTTCTTTTCCATTCCCGTTCCATTTCCATTCCAGTTCCATTACCATTCCCGTTCCATTTCCATTCCCGATCCATTTCCATTCCCGTTCCATTTCCATTCCCGTTCCATTTCCATTCCCGTTCCGTTACCATTCCCGTTCCATTTCCGTTCCCGTTCCGTTTCCGTTCCCGTTCCATTTCCGTTCTCCTTCCGTTTCCGTTCCCGTTCCATTTCCATTCCCGTTCCATTTCCGTTCCCTTTCCATTTCCATTCCCGTTCCATTTCCATTCCCTTTCCATTTCCATTTCATTCCATTCCATTCTGCTAGGGTACATTCCATTCCATTCCATTGCATTCCATTCCGTTCTGTTCCTGTCCATTCCATTCCATTCCATTCCGTTCCATTCCGTTCTACTCGGGTAGATTCCATTCCATTCCATTCCATTCCATTCCATTCCATTCCACTCCATTCTACTGGTGTCCATTCCAATCCATTCCATTCCATTCCATTCCATTCCATTCCATTCCATTGCATTCCATTCCATTCCATTCCATTCCGTTCCGTTCTACTCGGTTACATTCCATTCAATTCCATTCCATTCCGTTCTACTCGGGTAGATTCCATTCCATTCCATTCCATTCCTTTCCATTCCATTGCATTCCATTGCATTGCATTGCACTCAATTCCATTCCATTCCATTCCATTCCATTCCATTCCATTCCATTCCATTCCATTCCGTTCCGTTCAACTCGGTTACATTCCATTCAATTACATTCCATTCCGTTCTACTCGGTTACATACCATTCCATTCCATTCCATTCCATTCCAATCCATTCCATTCCATTCCATTCCGTTCTACTCGTGTACATTCCATTCCATTCCATTCCATTCCATTCCATTCCATTCCATTCCATTCCATTCCATTCCATTCCGTTCTACTTTGGTACATTCCATTCCATTCCATTCCATTCCATTCCATTCCATTCCATTCCATTCCATTCCATTCCATTCTACTCAGGTTGATTCCATTCTATTCCATTCCATTCCATTCCATTCCATTCCATTCCATTCCATTCGATTCCATTCCATTCCATTCCATAGAATTCCATTCCATTCCATTCCATTCCATGGAATTCCATTCCATTCCATTCCATGGAATTCCATTCCATTCCATTCCATTCCATGGAATTCCATTCCATTCCATTCCATTCCATTCCATTCCATTCCATTCCATTGAATTCCATTCCGTTCCATTCCATTCCATTGAATTCCATTCCATTCCATTCCATTCCATTCCATTCCATTCCATTGAATTCCATTCCATTGAATTCCATTCCATTCCATTCCATTCCATTCCATTCCATCCCATTCCATTCCATTCCATTCCATTCCGTTCTACTCGGGTTGATTCCATTCTATTCCATTCCATTCCATTCGATCCCATTTGATTCCATTCGATTCCATTCAATTCCATTCGATTCCATTCCATTCCACTCCATTCCATTCCATTGAATTCCATTCCATTCCATTCCATTCCATTCCATTCCATTCCATTCCATTCCATGGAATTCCATTCCATTCCATTCCATTCCATTCCATTCCATAGAATTCCATTCCATTCCATTCCATTCCATTGAATTCCGTTCCATTCCATTCCATTCCTTTCCGTTCCGTTCCGTTCCGTTCCGTTGCGTTCCGTTCCGTTCCGTTGTGTTCCGTTCCGTTCTACTCGGGATGATTCCATTCTATTCCATTCCATTCCAATCCATTCCATTCCATTCCATTGAATTCCATTCCATCCCATTCCATTCCATTCCATTCCATTCCATTCCATTGAATTCCATTCCATTCCATTCCATTCCATTCCATTCCATTGAATTCCATTCCATTCCATTCCATTCCATTCCATTCCATTCCGTTCCATTCCATTCCATTCCATTCCATTCCATTTGAATTCCATTCCATTCCATTCCATTGAATTCCATTCCATTCCATTTGAATTCCATTCCATTCCAATCCATTCCATTCCATTCCATTCCATTCCATTCCATGGAATTCCATTCCATTCCATTCCGTTCCGTTCCGTTCCGTTCCGTTCCGTTGCGTTCCGTTCCGTTCCGTTGTGTTCCGTTCCGTTCTACTCGGGTTGATTCCATTCTATTCCATTCCATTCCAATCCATTCCATTCCATTCCATTCCATTCCATTCCATTCCATTCCATTCCATTCCATTGAATTCCATTCCATTCCATTCCATTCCATGGAATTCCGTTCCATTCCATTCCATTCCGTTCCGTTCCATCCCGTTCCGTTCCGTTCCGTTCCGTTGCGTTCCGTTCCGTTCTTCTAGGGTTGATTCCATTCTATTCCATTCCATTCCATTCGATTCCATTCGATTCCATTCGATTCCACTCCATTCCATTCCATAGAATTCCATTCCATTCCATTCCATTCCATTGAATTCCATTCCATTCCATTCCATTCCATTGAATTCCATTCCATTCCATTCCATTCCATTGAATTCCATTCCATTCCATTCCATTCCATTCCATTCCATTCCATTCCATTCTACTGGTGTCCATTCCATTCCATTCCATTCCATTCCATTCCATTCCATTCCATTCCTTTCCATTCCATTGCATTCCATTGCATTCCATTCCATTCCATTCCATTCCATTCCATTCCATTCCACTCCACTCCACTCCACTCCACTCCATTCCACTCCACTCCACTCCGGTACATTCCATTCCATTCCATTCCATTCCATTCCATTCCATTCCATTCCGTGCTTCTCGGGTACATTCCGTTCCGTTCCATTCCATTCCATTCCATTCCATTCCATTCCGTTCCAGTGCACTCTACTCCACTCCACTCCACTCCACTCCACTCCGGTACATTCCATTCCATTCCATTCCATTCCATTCCATTCCATTTCCATTCCCATTCCATTTCCATTCCCGTTCCATTTCCATTCCCGTTTCTTTTCCATTCCCGTTCCATTTCCATTCCAGTTCCATTACCATTCCCGTTCCATTTCCATTCCCGATCCATTTCCATTCCCGTTCCATTTCCATTCCCGTTCCATTTCCATTCCCGTTCCGTTACCATTCCCGTTCCATTTCCGTTCCCGTTCCGTTTCCGTTCCCGTTCCATTTCCGTTCTCGTTCCGTTTCCGTTCCCGTTCCATTTCCATTCCCGTTCCATTTCCGTTCCCTTTCCATTTCCATTCCCGTTCCATTTCCATTCCCTTTCCATTTCCATTTCATTCCATTCCATTCTGCTAGGGTACATTCCATTCCATTCCATTGCATTCCATTCCGTTCTGTTCCTGTCCATTCCATTCCATTCCATTCCGTTCCATTCCGTTCTACTCGGGTAGATTCCATTCCATTCCATTCCATTCCATTCCATTCCATTCCATTCCATTCTACTGGTGTCCATTCCATTCCATTCCATTCCATTCCATTCCATTCCATTCCATTCCATTGCATTCCATTCCATTCCATTCCATTCCGTTCCGTTCTACTCGGTTACATTCCATTCAATTCCATTCCATTCCGTTCTACTCGGGTAGATTCCATTCCATTCCATTCCATTCCTTTCCATTCCATTGCATTCCATTGCATTGCATTGCACTCAATTCCATTCCATTCCATTCCATTCCATTCCATTCCATTCCATTCCATTCCATTCCATTCCGTTCCGTTCAACTCGGTTACATTCCATTCAATTACATTCCATTCCGTTCTACTCGGTTACATACCATTCCATTCCATTCCATTCCATTCCAATCCATTCCATTCCATTCCATTCCGTTCTACTCGTGTACATTCCATTCCATTCCATTCCATTCCATTCCATTCCATTCCATTCCATTCCATTCCATTCCATTCCGTTCTACTTTGGTACATTCCATTCCATTCCATTCCATTCCATTCCATTCCATTCCATTCCATTCCATTCCATTCCATTCCATTCCATTCTACTCAGGTTGATTCCATTCTATTCCATTCCATTCCATTCCATTCCATTCCATTCCATTCCATTCCATTCGATTCCATTCCATTCCATTCCATAGAATTCCATTCCATTCCATTCCATTCCATGGAATTCCATTCCATTCCATTCCATGGAATTCCATTCCATTCCATTCCATTCCATGGAATTCCATTCCATTCCATTCCATTCCATTCCATTCCATTCCATTGAATTCCATTCCGTTCCATTCCATTCCATTGAATTCCATTCCATTCCATTCCATTCCATTCCATTCCATTCCATTGAATTCCATTCCATTGAATTCCATTCCATTCCATTCCATTCCATTCCATTCCATCCCATTCCATTCCATTCCATTCCATTCCGTTCTACTCGGGTTGATTCCATTCTATTCCATTCCATTCCATTCGATCCCATTTGATTCCATTCGATTCCATTCAATTCCATTCGATTCCATTCCATTCCACTCCATTCCATTCCATTGAATTCCATTCCATTCCATTCCATTCCATTCCATTCCATTCCATTCCATTCCATGGAATTCCATTCCATTCCATTCCATTCCATTCCATTCCATAGAATTCCATTCCATTCCATTCCATTCCATTGAATTCCGTTCCATTCCATTCCATTTCTTTCCGTTCCGTTCCGTTCCGTTCCGTTGCGTTCCGTTCCGTTCCGTTGTGTTCCGTTCCGTTCTACTCGGGATGATTCCATTCTATTCCATTCCATTCCAATCCATTCCATTCCATTCCATTGAATTCCATTCCATCCCATTCCATTCCATTCCATTCCATTCCATTCCATTGAATTCCATTCCATTCCATTCCATTCCATTCCATTCCATTGAATTCCATTCCATTCCATTCCATTCCATTCCATTCCATTCCGTTCCATTCCATTCCATTCCATTCCATTCCATTTGAATTCCATTCCATTCCATTCCATTGAATTCCATTCCATTCCATTTGAATTCCATTCCATTCCAATCCATTCCATTCCATTCCATTCCATTCCATGGAATTCCATTCCATTCCATTCCATTCCATTCCATTCCATTCCATTCCATTCCATTCCATTCCATTCCATTGAATTCCATTCCATTCCATTCCATTCCATTCCATTCCATTCCATTCCATTCCATTCCATTGAATTCCATTCCGTTCCATTCCATTCCATTGAATTCCGTTCCATTCCACTCCATTCCATTCCGTTCCGTTCCGTTCCGTTCCGTTCCCTTCCGTTGCGTTCCGCTCCGTTCTACTCGGGTTGATTCCATTCTATTCCATTCCAGTCCATTCGATCCCATTCGATTGCATTCGATTCCATTCGATTCCATTCGATTCCACTCCATTCCATTCCATAGAATTCCATTCCATTCCATTCCATTCCATTCCATTCCATTCCATTCCATTGAATTCCATTCCATTCCATTCCATTCCATGGAATTCCATTCCATTCCATTCCATTCCAATCCATAGAATTCCATTCCATTCCATTCCATTCCATTGAATTCCGTTCCATTCCATTCCATTCCGTTCCGTTCCGTTCCGTTCCGTTCCGTTGCGTTCCGTTCCGTTCCGTTGTGTTCCGTTCCGTTCTACTCGGGTTGATTCCATTCTATTCCATTCCATTCCAATCCATTCCATTCCATTCCATTCCATTCCATTCCATTCCATTCCATTCCATTCCATTCCATTCCATTCCATTCCATTGAATTCCATTCCATTCCATTCCATTCCATGGAATTCCGTTCCATTCCATTCCATTCCGTTCCGTTCCATCCCGTTCTGTTCCGTTCCGTTCCGTTGCGTTCCGTTCCGTTCTACTCGGGTTGATTCCATTCTATTCCATTCCATTCCATTCGATTCCATTCGATTCCATTCGATTCCACTCCATTCCATTCCATAGAATTCCATTCCATTCCATTCCATTCCATTGAATTCCATTCCATTCCATTCCATTCCATTGAATTCCATTCCATTCCATTCCATTCCATTGAATTCCATTCCATTCCATTCCATTCCATTCCATTCCATTTCATTCCATTCTACTGGTGTCCATTCCATTCCATTCCATTCCATTCCATTCCATTCCATTCCATTCCATTCCTTTCCATTCCATTGCATTCCATTGCATTCCATTCCATTCCATTCCATTCCATTCCATTCCATTCCACTCCACTCCACTCCACTCCACTCCATTCCACTCCACTCCACTCCGGTACATTCCATTCCATTCCATTCCATTCCATTCCATTCCATTCCGTGCTTCTCGGGTACATTCCGTTCCGTTCCATTCCATTCCATTCCATTCCATTCCATTCCGTTCCAGTGCACTCTACTCCTCTCCACTCCACTCCACTCCACTCCGGTACATTCCATTCCATTCCATTCCATTCCATTCCATTCCATTTCCATTCCCATTCCATTTCCATTCCCGTTCCATTTCCATTCCCGTTTCTTTTCCATTCCCGTTCCATTTCCATTCCAGTTCCATTACCATTCCCGTTCCATTTCCATTCCCGATCCATTTCCATTCCCGTTCCATTTCCATTCCCGTTCCATTTCCATTCCCGTTCCGTTACCATTCCCGTTCCATTTCCGTTCCCGTTCCGTTTCCGTTCCCGTTCCATTTCCGTTCTCGTTCCGTTTCCGTTCCCGTTCCATTTCCATTCCCGTTCCATTTCCGTTCCCGTTCCATTTCCATTCCCGTTCCATTTCCATTCCCTTTCCATTTCCATTTCATTCCATTCCATTCTGCTCGGGTACATTCCATTCCATTCCATTGCATTCCATTCCGTTCTGCTCCTGTCCATTCCATTCCATTCCATTCCGTTCCATTCCGTTCTACTCGGGTAGATTCCATTCCATTCCATTCCATTCCATTCCATTCCATTCCATTCCATTCCATTCCATTCCATTCTACTGGTGTCCATTCCATTCCATTCCATTCCATTTCATTCCATTCCATTCCATTCCATTGCATTCCATTCCATTCCATTCCATTCCGTTCCGTTCTACTCGGTTACATTCCATTCAATTCCATTCCATTCCGTTCTACTCGGGTAGATTCCATTCCATTCCATTCCATTCCTTTCCACTCCATTGCATTCCATTGCATTGCATTGCACTCAATTCCATTCCATTCCATTCCATTCCATTCCATTCCATTCCATTCCATTCCGTTCCGTTCAACTCGGTTACATTCCATTCAATTACATTCCATTCCGTTCTACTCGGTTACATACCATTCCATTCCATTCCATTCCATTCCAATCCATTCCATTCCATTCCATTCCGTTCTACTCGTGTACATTCCATTCCATTCCATTCCATTCCATTCCATTCCATTCCATTCCATTCCATTCCATTCCATTCCGTTCTACTTTGGTACATTCCATTCCATTCCATTCCATTCCATTCCATTCCATTCCATTCCATTCCATTCCATTCTACTCAGGTTGATTCCATTCTATTCCATTCCATTCCATTCCACTCCATTCCATTCCATTCCATTCGATTCCATTCCATTCCATTCCATAGAATTCCATTCCATTCCATTCCATTCCATGGAATTCCATTCCATTCCATTCCATGGAATTCCATTCCATTCCATTCCATTCCATTCCATTCCATTCCATTCCATTCCATTGAATTCCATTCCGTTCCATTCCATTCCATTGAATTCCATTCCATTCCATTCCATTCCATTCCATTCCATTCCATTGAATTCCATTCCATTGAATTCCATTCCATTCCATTCCATTCCATCCCATTCCATTCCATTCCATTCCATTCCGTTCTACTCGGGTTGATTCCATTCTATTCCATTCCATTCCATTCGATCCCATTTGATTCCATTCGATTCCATTCAATTCCATTCGATTCCATTCCATTCCACTCCATTCCATTCCATTGAATTCCATTCCATTCCATTCCATTCCATTCCATTCCATTCCATTCCATGGAATTCCATTCCATTCCATTCCATTCCATTCCATTCCATAGAATTCCATTCCATTCCATTCCATTCCATTGAATTCCGTTCCATTCCATTCCATTCCGTTCCGTTCCGTTCCGTTCCGTTCCGTTGCGTTCCGTTCCGTTCCGTTGTGTTCCGTTCCGTTCTACTCGGGATGATTCCATTCTATTCCATTCCATTCCAATCCATTCCATTCCATTCCATTGAATTCCATTCCATTCCATTCCATTCCATTCCATTCCATTCCATTGAATTCCATTCCATTCCATTCCATTCCATTCCATTCCATTCCATTCCATTCCATTGAATTCCATTCCATTCCAATCCATTCCATGGAATTCCGTTCCATTCCATTCCATTCCGTTCCGTTCCGTCCCGTTCCGTTCCGTTCCGTTCCGTTGCGTTCCGTTCCGTTCTACTCGGGTTGATTCCATTCTATTCCATTCCATTCCATTCGATTCCATTCGATTCCATTCGATTCCACTCCATTCCATTCCATAGAATTCCATTCCATTCCATTCCATTCCATTGAATTCCATTCCATTCCATTCCATTCCATTCTATTCCATTCCATTCCAATCCATTCCATTCCATTCCATTGAATTCCATTCCATTCCATTCCATTCCATTCCATTCCATTCCATTCCATTGAATTCCATTCCATTCCATTCAATTCCATTCCATTCCATTCCATTCCATTGAATTCCATTCCATTCCATTCCATTCCATTCCATTCCATTCCATTCCATTCCATTTGAATTCCATTCCATTCCATTCAATTCCATTCCATTCCATTCCATTTGAATTCCATTCCATTCCAATCCATTCCATTCCATTCCATTCCATTCCATTCCATTCCATTCCATGGAATTCCATTCCATTCCATTCCATTCCATTCCATTCCATTGAATTCCATTCCATTCCATTCCATTCCATTCCATTCCATTCCATTCCATTCCATTCCATTGAATTCCATTCCGTTCCATTCCATTCCATTGATTTCCGTTCCATTCCACTCCATTCCATTCTGTTCCGTTCCGTTCCGTTCCGTTCCCTTCCGTTGCGTTCCGCTCCGTTCTACTCGGGTTGATTCCATTCTATTCCATTCCAGTCCATTCGATCCCATTCGATTGCATTCGATTCCATTCGATTCCATTCGATTCCACTCCATTCCATTCCATAGAATTCCATTCCATTCCATTCCATTCCATTCCATTCCATTCCATTCCATTGAATTCCATTCAATTCCATTCCATTCCATGGAATTCCATTCCATTCCATTCCATTCCAATCCATAGAATTCCATTCCATTCCATTCCATTCCATTGAATTCCGTTCCATTCCATTCCATTCCGTTCCGTTCCGTTCCGTTCCGTTCCGTTGCGTTCCGTTCCGTTCCGTTGTGTTCCGTTCCGTTCTACTCGGGTTGATTCCATTCTATTCCATTCCATTCCAATCCATTCCATTCCATTCCATTCCATTCCATTCCATTCCATGGAATTCCATTCCATTCCATTCCATTCCATGGAATTCCGTTCCATTCCATTCCATTCCGTTCCGTTCCATCCCGTTCCGTTCCGTTCCGTTCCGTTGCGTTCCGTTCCGTTCTACTAGGGTTGATTCCATTCTATTCCATTCCATTCCATTCGATTCCATTCGATTCCATTCGATTCCACTCCATTCCATTCCATAGAATTCCATTCCATTCCATTCCATTCCATTGAATTCCATTCCATTCCATTCCATTCCATTCCAATTCCATTCCATTCCATTCCATTCCATTGAATTCCATTCCATTCCATTCCATTCCATTCCATTCCATTCCATTCCATTCTACTGGTGTCCATTCCATTCCATTCCATTCCATTCCATTCCATTCCATTCCTTTCCATTCCATTGCATTCCATTGCATTCCATTCCATTCCATTCCATTCCATTCCATTCCATTCCACTCCACTCCACTCCACTCCACTCCATTCCACTCCACTCCACTCCGGTACATTCCATTCCATTCCATTCCATTCCATTCCATTCCATTCCGTGCTTCTCGGGTACATTCCGTTCCGTTCCATTCCATTCCATTCCATTCCATTCCATTCCGTTCCAGTGCACTCTACTCCACTCCACTCCACTCCACTCCACTCCGGTACATTCCATTCCATTCCATTCCATTCCATTCCATTCCATTCCATTTCCATTCCCATTCCATTTCCATTCCCGTTCCATTTCCATTCCCGTTTCTTTTCCATTCCCGTTCCATTTCCATTCCAGTTCCATTACCATTCCCGTTCCATTTCCATTCCCGATCCATTTCCATTCCCGTTCCTTTTCCATTCCCGTTCCATTTCCATTCCCGTTCCGTTACCATTCCCGTTCCATTTCCGTTCCTGTTCCGTTTCCGTTCCCGTTCCATTTCCGTTCTTGTTCCGTTTCCGTTCCCGTTCCATTTCCATTCCCGTTCCATTTCCGTTCCCGTTCCATTTCCATTCCCGTTCCATTTCCATTCCCTTTCCATTTCCATTTCATTCCATTCCGTTCTGCTCGGGTACATTCCATTCCATTCCATTGCATTCCATTCCGTTCTGCTCCTGTCCATTCCATTCCATTCCATTCCGTTCCATTCCGTTCTACTCGGGTAGATTCCATTCCATTCCATTCCATTCCATTCCATTCCATTCCATTCCATTCCATTCTACTGGTGTCCATTCCATTCCATTCCATTCCATTCCATTCCATTCCATTCCATTCCATTGCATTCCATTCCATTCCATTCCATTCCATTCCATTCCGTTCCGTTCTACTCGGTTACATTCCATTCCATTCCATTCCATTCCATGGAATTCCATTCCATTCCATTCCATTCCATTCCATTCCATAGAATTCCATTCCATTCCATTCCATTCCATTGAATTCCGTTCCATTCCATTCCATTCCGTTCCGTTCCGTTCCGTTCCGTTCCGTTGCGTTCCGTTCCGTTCCGTTGTGTTCCGTTCCGTTCTACTCGGGTTGATTCCATTCTATTCCATTCCATTCCAATCCATTCCATTCCATTCCATTGAATTCCATTCCATTCCATTCCATTCCATTCCATTCCATTCCATTCCATTCCATTCCATTCCATTGAATTCCATTCCATTCCATTCCATTCCATTCCATTCCATTCTATTGAATTCCATTCCATTCCATTCCATTCCATGGAATTCCGTTCCATTCCATTCCATTCCGTTCCGTTCCGTCCCGTTCCGTTCCGTTCCGTTCCGTTGCGTTCCGTTCCGTTCTACTCGGGTTGATTCCATTCTATTCCATTCCATTCCATTCGATTCCATTCGATTCCATTCGATTCCACTCCATTCCATTCCATAGAATTCCATTCCATTCCATTGAATTCCATTCCATTCCATTCCATTCCATTGAATTCCATTCCATTCCATTCCATTCCATTGAATTCCATTCCATTCCATTCCATTCCATTCCATTCCATTCCATTCCATTCCATTCCATTCCATTCTACTGTTGTCCATTCCATTCCATTCCATTCCATTCCATTCCATTCCATTCCATTCCATTCCTTTCCATTCCATTGCATTCCATTGCATTCCATTCCATTCCATTCCATTCCATTCCATTCCATTCCATTCCATTCCATTCCGTGCTTCTCGGGTACATTCCGTTCCGTTCCATTCCATTCCATTCCATTCCATTCCGTTCCAGTGCACTCTACTCCACTCCACTCCACTCCACTCCGGTACATTCCATTCCATTCCATTCCATTCCATTCCATTCCATTTCCATTCCCATTCCATTTCCATTCCCGTTCCATTTCCATTCCCGTTTCTTTTCCATTCCCGTTCCATTTCCATTCCCGTTCCATTACCATTCCCGTTCCATTTCCATTCCCGATCCATTTCCATTCCCGTTCCTTTTCCATTCCCGTTCCATTTCCATTCCTGTTCCGTTACCATTCCCGTTCCATTTCCGTTCCCGTTCCGTTTCCGTTCCCGTTCCATTTCCCTTCTCGTTCCGTTTCCGTTCCCGTTCCATTTCCATTCCCGTTCTATTTCCGTTCCCGTTCCATTTCCATTCCCGTTCCATTTCCATTCCCTTTCCATTTCCATTTCATTCCATTCCGTTCTGCTCGGGTACATTCCATTCCATTCCATTGCATTCCATTCCGTTCTGCTCCTGTCCATTCCATTCCATTCCATTCCGTTCCATTCCGTTCTACTCGGGTAGATTCCATTCCATTCCATTCCATTCCATTCCATTCCATTCCATTCCATTCCATTCCATTCCGTTCTACTCGGGTTGATTCCATTCTATTCCATTCCATTCCATTCGATCCCATTTGATTCCATTCGATTCCATTCAATTCCATTCGATTCCATTCCATTCCACTCCATTCCATTCCATTGAATTCCATTCCATTCCATTCCATTCCATTCCATTCCATTCCATTCCATTCCATGGAATTCCATTCCATTCCATTCCATTCCATTCCATTCCATTCCATAGAATTCCATTCCATTCCATTCCATTCATTGAATTCCGTTCCATTCCATTCCCTTCCGTTCCGTTCCGTTCCGTTCCGTTCCGTTGCGTTCCGTTCCGTTCCGTTGTGTTCCGTTCCGTTCTACTCGGGATGATTCCATTCTATTCCATTCCATTCCAATGCATTCCATTCCATTCCATTGAATTCCATTCCATTCCATTCCATTCCATTCCATTCCATTCCATTCCATTGAATTCCATTCCATTCCATTCCATTCCATTCCATTCCATTCCATTCCATTGAATTCCATTCCATTCCATTCCATTCCATTCCATTCCATTCCATTCCGTTCCATTCCATTCCATTCCATTCCATTCCATTTGAATTCCATTCCATTCCACTCCATTGAATTCCATTCCATTCCATTTGAATTCCATTCCATTCCAATCCATTCCATTCCATTCCATTCCATTCCATTCCATTCCATTCCATGGAATTCCATTCCATTCCATTCCATTCCATTCCATTCCATTCCATTGAATTCCATTCCATTCCATTCCATTCCATTCCATTCCATTCCATTCCATTCCATTCCATTCCATTCCATTGAATTCCATTCCGTTCCATTCCATTCCATTGAATTCCGTTCCATTCCACTCCATTCCATTCCGTTCCGTTCCGTTCCGTTCCGTTCCCTTCCGTTGCGTTCCGCTCCGTTCTACTCGGGTTGATTCCATTCTATTCCATTCCAGTCCATTCGATCCCATTCGATTGCATTCGATTCCATTCGATTCCATTCGATTCCACTCCATTCCATTCCATAGAATTCCATTCCATTCCATTCCATTCCATTCCATGGAATTCCATTCCATTGAATTCCATTCCATTCCATTCCATTCCATGGAATTCCATTCCATTCCATTCCATTCCAATCCATAGAATTCCATTCCATTCCATTCCATTCCATTGAATTCCGTTCCATTCCATTCCATTCCGTTCCGTTCCGTTCCGTTCCGTTCCGTTGCGTTCCGTTCCGTTCCGTTGTGTTCCGTTCCGTTCTACTCGGGTTGATTCCATTCTATTCCATTCCATTCCAATCCATTCCATTCCATTCCATTCCATTCCATTCCATTCCATTCCATTCCATTCCATTCCATTGAATTCCATTCCATTCCATTCCATTCCATGGAATTCCGTTCCATTCCATTCCATTCCGTTCCGTTCCATCCCGTTCCGTTCCGTTCCGTTCCGTTGCGTTCCGTTCCGTTCTACTAGGGTTGATTCCATTCTATTCCATTCCATTCCATTCGATTCCATTCGATTCCATTCGATTCCACTCCATTCCATTCCATAGAATTCCATTCCATTCCATTCCATTCCATTGAATTCCATTCCATTCCATTCCATTCCATTGAATTCCATTCCATTCCATTCCATTCCATTCCATTCCATTCCATTCCATTCTACTGGTGTCCATTCCATTCCATTCCATTCCATTCCATTCCATTCCATTCCATTCCTTTCCATTCCATTGCATTCCATTGCATTCCATTCCATTCCATTCCATTCCATTCCATTCCATTCCACTCCACTCCACTCCACTCCACTCCATTCCACTCCACTCCTCTCCGGTACATTCCATTCCATTCCATTCCATTCCATTCCATTCCATTCCGTGCTTCTCGGGTACATTCCGTTCCGTTCCATTCCATTCCATTCCATTCCATTCCATTCCGTTCCAGTGCACTCTACTCCACTCCACTCCACTCCACTCCACTCCGGTACATTCCATTCCATTCCATTCCATTCCATTCCATTCCATTCCGTGCTTCTCGGGTACATTCCGTTCCGTTCCATTCCATTCCATTCCATTCCATTCCATTCCGTTCCAGTGCACTCTACTCCACTCCACTCCACTCCACTCCACTCCGGTACATTCCATTCCATTCCATTCCATTCCATTCCATTCCATTTCCATTCCCATTCCATTTCCATTCCCGTTCCATTTCCATTCCCGTTTCTTTTCCATTCCCGTTCCATTTCCATTCCAGTTCCATTACCATTCCCGTTCCATTTCCATTCCCGATCCATTTCCATTCCCGTTCCATTTCCATTCCCGTTCCATTTCCATTCCCGTTCCGTTACCATTCCCGTTCCATTTCCGTTCCCGTTCCGTTTCCGTTCCCGTTCCATTTCCGTTCTCCTTCCGTTTCCGTTCCCGTTCCATTTCCATTCCCGTTCCATTTCCGTTCCCTTTCCATTTCCATTCCCGTTCCATTTCCATTCCCTTTCCATTTCCATTTCATTCCATTCCATTCTGCTCGGGTACATTCCATTCCATTCCATTGCATTCCATTCCGTTCTGCTCCTGTCCATTCCATTCCATTCCATTCCGTTCCATTCCGTTCTACTCGGGTAGATTCCATTCCATTCCATTCCATTCCATTCCATTCCATTCCATTCCATTCCATTCTACTGGTGTCCATTCCATTCCATTCCATTCCATTCCATTCCATTCCATTCCATTCCATTCCATTGAATTCCATTCCATTCCATTCCATTCAATTGAATTCCGTTCCATTCCATTCCATTCCGTTCCGTTCCGTCCCGTTCTGTTCCGTTCCGTTGCGTTCCGTTCCGTTCAACTAGGGTTGATTCCATTCTATTCAATTCCATTCCATTCCATTCTACACGGGTTGATCATTCCATTCCGTTCCGTTCCGTTCCGTTCCGTTCCGTTCCGTACCGTTCTACTCGGGTTGATTCCATTCTATTCCATTCCATTCCATTCGATTCCATTCGACTCCATTCCATTCCATTCCATTCCATTCCATTCCATTCCATTGCATTCCATTCCACTCCATTCCATTCCATTCCATTCCATTCCATTACATTCCATTCCGTTCCGTTCCGTTCCGTTCCGTTCCGTTGCGTTCCGTTCCGTTCTACTCGGGTTGATTCCATTCTATTCCATTCCATTCCATTTGACTCCATTCGATTCCATTCCATTCCATTGCATTGAATTCCATTCCATTCCATTCCATTCCATTCCATTCCATTCCATTCCACTCCATTGAATTCCATTCCATTCCATTCCATTCCATTCCATTCCATTCCATTCCATTCCACTCCATTCCATTACACTCCACTGCACTCCACCCCACTCCACTCCACTCCATTCCACTCCCTTCCATTCCATTAAATTGAATTCCATTCCATTCCATTCCATTCCATTCCATTCCACTCCATTCCATTCCACTCCACTCCACTCCACTCCACTCCAATCCATTCCATTCCCTTCCATTCCATTCAATTGAATTGCATTGAATTCCATTCCATTCCATTCCATAACATTTCATTCCATTCCATTCCATTCCATTCCATTCCATTCCATTCCATTCCATTCCATTCCGTTCTACTCGGGTTGATTCCATTCTATTCCATTCCATTCCATTCGATTCCATTAGATTCCATTCGTTTCCATTCGATTCTATTCGTTTCCATTCCATTCCATTCCATTCTATTCCATTGAATTCCATTCCATTCCATTCCATTCCATTCCATTCCATTGCATTCCATTCCATTGAATTCCATTGAATTCCATTCCATTCCATGGAATTCCATTCCATTCCATTCCATTCCATTCCATAGAATTCCATTCCATTCCATTCCATTCCATTGAATTCCGTTCCATTCCATTCCATTCCGTTCCGTTCCGTTCCGTTCCGTTCCGTTGCGTTCCGTTCCGTTCCGTTGTGTTCCGTTCCGTTCTACTCGGGTTGATTCCATTCTATTCCATTCCATTCCATTCGATTCCATTCCATTCCATTGAATTCCATTCCATTCCATTCCATTCCATTGAATTCCATTCCATTCCATTCCATTCCATTCCATTCCATTCCATTCCATTCCATTCCATTCCATTGAATTCCATTCCATTCCATTCCATTCCATTCCATTCCATTCCATTGAATTCCATTGAATTCCATTCCATTCCATGGAATTCCGTTCCATTCCATTCCATTCCGTTCCGTTCCGTCCCGTTCCGTTCCGTTCCGTTCCGTTGCGTTCCGTTCCGTTCTACTCGGGTTGATTCCATTCTATTCCATTCCATTCCATTCGATTCCATTCGATTCCATTCGATTCCACTCCATTCCATTCCATAGAATTCCATTCCATTCCATTCCATTCCATTGAATTCCATTCCATTCCATTCCATTCCATTGAATTCCATTCCATTCCATTCCATTCCATTTCATTCCATTCCATTCCATTCCATTCTACTGGTGTCCATTCCATTCCATTCCATTCCATTCCATTCCATTCCTTTCCATTCCATTGCATTCCATTCCATTCCATTCCATTCCATTCCATTCCATTCCAATCCACTCCACTCCACTCCACTCCATTCCACTCCACTCCACTCCGGTACATTCCATTCCATTCCATTCCATTCCATTCCATTCCATTCCGTGCTTCTCGGGTACATTCCGTTCCGTTCCATTCCATTCCATTCCATTCCATTCCGTTCCAGTGCACTCTACTCCACTCCACTCCACTCCACTCCACTCTGGTACATTCCATTCCATTCCATTCCATTCCATTTTCATTCCCATTCCATTTCCATTCCCGTTCCATTTCCATTCCCGTTTCTTTTCCATTCCCGTTCCATTTCCATTCCAGTTCCATTACCATTCCCGTTCCATTTCCATTCCCGATCCATTTCCATTCCCGTTCCATTTCCATTCCCGTTCCATTTCCATTCCCGTTCCATTACCATACCCGTTCCATTTCCGTTCCCGTTCCGTTTCCGTTCCCGTTCCATTTCCGTTCTCGTTCCGTTTCCGTTCCCGTTCCATTTCCATTCCCGTTCCATTTCCGTTCCCGTTCCATTTCCATTCCCGTTCCATTTCCATTCCCTTTCCATTTCCATTTCATTCCATTCCGTTCTGCTCGGGTACATTCCATTCCATTCCATTGCATTCCATTCCGTTCTGCTCCTGTCCATTCCATTCCATTCCATTCCGTTCCATTCCGTTCTACTCGGGTAGATTCCATTCCATTCCATTCCATTCCATTCCATTCCATTCCATTCCATTCCATTCCATTCTACTGGTGTCCATTCCATTCCATTCCATTCCATTCCATTCCATTCCATTCCATTGAATTCCATTCCATTCCATTCCATTCAATTGAATTCCGTTCCATTCCATTCCATTCCGTTCCGTTCCGTCCCGTTCCGTTCCGTTCCGTTCCGTTCCGTTGCGTTCCGTTCCGTTCTACTCGGGTTGATTAAATTCTATTCCATTCCATTCTATTCGATTCCATTCGATTCCAATCGATTCCATTCGATTCCAATCGATTCCATTGAATTCCATTCCATTCCATTCCATTCCATTGAATTCCGTTGCATTATATTCCATTCCGTTCCGTTCCGTCCCGTTCCGTTCCGTTCCGTTCCGTTGCGTGCCGTTCCGTTCTACTCGGGTTGATTCCATTCCATTCCATTCCATTCCATTCCATTCCATTCCATTGAATTCCATTCCATTCCATTCCATTCCATTCCATTCCATTCCATTCCATTCCATTCCATTCCATTCCATTCCGTTCTACTCGGGTTGATTCCATTCTATTCCATTCCATTCCATTCGATCTCATTCGATTCCATTCGATTCCATTCGATTCCATTCCATTCCATTCCATTGAATTCCATTCCATTCCATTCCATTCCATTCCATTCCATTCCATTGAATTCCATTCCATTCCATTCCATTCCATTCCATTCCATTCCATTCCATTGAATACCATTCCATTCCATTGAATTCCATTCCATTCCATTCCATTCCATTCCATTCCATTCCATTGAATTCCATTCCATTCCATTGAATTCCATTCCATTCCATTCAATTCCATTGAATTCCGTTCCATTCCATTCCATTCCATTCCATTCCATTGAATTCCATTCCATTCCATTCCATTGAATTCCGTTCCATTCCATTCCATACCCTTCCGTTCCGTCCCGTTCCGTTCCGTTCCGTTCCGTTGCGTGCCGTTCCGTTCTACTCAGGTTGATTACATTCTATTCCATTCCATTCCATTCGATTCCATTCGATTCCAATCGATTCCATTCGATTGCATTCGATTCCATTCGTTGCCATTCCATTCCATTCCATTGAATTCCATTCCGTTCCATTCCATTCCATTCCATTCCATTGAATTCCATTCCATTCCATTCCATTCCTTTCCATTCCATTGAATTCCATTCCATTCCATTCCATTACATTCCATTCCATTCCATTGAATTCCATTCCATTCCATTCCATAGAATTCCGTTCCATTCCATTCCATTCCATTCCATTCCATTCCATTCCATTGAATTCCATTCCGTTCCATTCCATTCCATTGAATTCCGTTCCATTCCACTCCATTCCATTCCGTTCCGTTCCGTTCCGTTCCGTTCCGTTCCGTTGCGTTCCGCTCCATTCTACTCGGGTTGATTCCATTCTATTCCATTCCAGTCCATTCGATCCCATTCGATTCCATTCCATTCCACTCCATTCCATTCCATAGAATTCCATTCCATTCCATTCCATCCCATTCCATTCCATTGAATTCCATTCCATTCCATTCCATTCCATTCCATTGAATTCCATTCCATTCCATTCCATTCCATGGAATTCCATTCCATTCCATTCCATTCCATGGAATTCCATTCTACTGGTGTCCATTCCATTCCATTCCATTCCATTCCATTACATTCCATTCCATTCCTTTCCATTCCATTGCATTCCATTGCATTCCATTCCATTCCTTTCCATTCCATTCCATTCCATTCCACTCCACTCCACTCCACTCCACTCCATTCCACTCCACTCCACTCCGGTACATTCCATTCCATTCCATTCCATTCCATTCCATTCCATTCCGTGCTTCTCGGGTACATTCCGTTCCGTTCCATTCCATTCCATTCCATTCCATTCCGTTCCAGTGCACTCTACTCCACTCCACTCCACTCCACTCCACTCCGGTACATTCCATTCCATTCCATTCCATTCCATTCCATTCCATTTCCATTCCCATTCCATTTCCATTCCCGTTCCATTTCCATTCCCGTTTCTTTTCCATTCCCGTTCCATTTCCATTCCAGTTCCATTACCCTTCCCGTTCCATTTCCATTCCCGATCCATTTCCATTCCCGTTCCATTTCCATTCCCGTTCCATTTCCATTCCCGTTCCGTTACCATTCCCGTTCCATTTCCGTTCCCGTTCCGTTTCCGTTCCCGTTCCATTTCCGTTCTCCTTCCGTTTCCGTTCCCGTTCCATTTCCATTCTCGTTCCATTTCCATTCCCTTTCCATTTCCATTTCATTCCATTCCATTCTGCTCGGGTACATTCCATTCCATTCCATTGCATTCCATTCCGTTCTGCTCCTGTCCATTCCATTCCATTCCATTCCGTTCCATTCCGTTCTACTCGGGTAGATTCCATTCCATTCCATTCCATTCCATTCCATTCCATTCCATTCCATTCCATTCCATTCCATTCTACTGGTGTCCATTCCATTCCATTCCATTCCATTCCATTCCATTCCATTCCATTCCATTGCATTCCATTCCATTCCATTCCATTCCGTTCCGTTCTACTCGGTTACATTCCATTCAATTCCGTTCCATTCCGTTCTACTCGGGTAGATTCCATTCCATTCCATTCCATTCCTCTCCATTCCATTGCATTCCATTGCATTGCATTGCACTCAATTCCATTCCATTCCATTCCATTCCATTCCATTCCATTCCATTCCATTCCGTTCCGTTCAACTCGGTTACATTCCATTCAATTACATTCCATTCCGTTCTACTCGGTTACATACCATTCCATTCCATTCCATTCCATTCCAATCCATTCCATTCCATTCCATTCCGTTCTACTCGTGTACATTCCATTCCATTCCATTCCATTCCATTCCATTCCATTCCATTCCATTCCATTCCATTCCATTCCATTCCGTTCTCCTTTGGTACATTCCATTCCATTCCATTCCATTCCATTCCATTCCATTCCATTCCATTCCATTCCATTCCATTCCATTCCATTCCATTCTACTCAGGTTGATTCCATTCTATTCCATTCCATTCCATTCCATTCCATTCCATTCCATTCCATTCCATAGAATTCCATTCCATTCCATTCCATTCCATGGAATTCCATTCCATTCCATTCCATGGAATTCCATTCCATTCCATTCCATTCCATGGAATTCCATTCCATTCCATTCCATTCCATTCCATGGAATTCCATTCCATTCCATTCCATTCCATTCCATTCCATTCCATTCCATTCCATTGAATTCCATTCCGTTCCATTCCATTCCATTGAATTCCATTCCATTCCATTCCATTCCATTCCATTCCATGGAATTCCATTCCATTCCATTCCATTCCATTCCATAGAATTCCATTCCATTCCATTCCATTCCATTGAATTCCGTTCCATTCCATTCCATTCCGTTCCGTTCCGTTCCGTTCCGTTCCGTTGCGTTCCGTTCCGTTCCGTTGTGTTCCGTTCCGTTCTACTCGGGATGATTCCATTCTATTCCATTCCATTCCAATCCATTCCATTCCATTCCATTGAATTCCATTCCATTCCATTCCATTCCATTCCATTCCATTCCATTCCATTCCATTGAATTCCATTCCATTCCATTCCATTCCATTCCATTCCATTCCATTCCATTGAATTCCATTCCATTCCAATCCATTCCATCGAATTCCGTTCCATTCCATTCCATTCCGTTCCGTTCCGTCCCGTTCCGTTCCGTTCCGTTCCGTTGCGTTCCGTTCCGTTCTACTCGGGTTGATTCCATTCTATTCCATTCCATTCCATTCGATTCCATTCGATTCCATTCGATTCCACTCCATTCCATTCCATAGAATTCCATTCCATTCCATTCCATTCCATTGAATTCCATTCCATTCCATTCCATTCCATTGAATTCCATTCCATTCCATTCCATTCCATTGAATTCCATTCCATTCCATTCCATTCCATTCCATTCCATTCCATTCCATTCTACTGTTGTCCATTCCATTCCATTCCATTCCATTCCATTCCATTCCATTCCTTTCCATTCCATTGCATTCCATTGCATTCCATTCCATTCCATTCCATTCCATTCCATTCCATTCCATTCCACTCCACACCACTCCACTCCACTCCATTCCACTCCACTCCACTCCGGTACATTCCATTCCATTCCATTCCATTCCATTCCATTCCATTCCATTCCATTCCGTGCTTCTCGGGTACATTCCGTTCCGTTCCATTCCATTCCATTCCATTCCATTCCCTTCCAGTGCACTCTACTCCACTCCACTCCACTCCACTCCGGTACATTCCATTCCATTCCATTGCATTCCATTCCGTTCTGCTCCTGTCCATTCCATTCCATTCCATTCCGTTCCATTCCGTTCTACTCGGGTAGATTCCATTCCATTCCATTCCATTCCATTCCATTCCATTCCATTCCATTCCATTCCATTCCATTCTACTGGTGTCCATTCCATTCCATTCCATTCCATTTCATTCCATTCCATTCCATTCCATTGCATTCCATTCCATTCCATTCCATTCCGTTCCGTTCTACTCGGTTACATTCCATTCAATTCCATTCCATTCCGTTCTACTCGGGTAGATTCCATTCCATTCCATTCCATTCCTTTCCACTCCATTGCATTCCATTGCATTGCATTGCACTCAATTCCATTCCATTCCATTCCATTCCATTCCATTCCATTCCATTCCATTCCGTTCCGTTCAACTCGGTTACATTCCATTCAATTACATTCCATTCCGTTCTACTCGGTTACATACCATTCCATTCCATTCCATTCCATTCCAATCCATTCCATTCCATTCCATTCCGTTCTACTCGTGTACATTCCATTCCATTCCATTCCATTCCATTCCATTCCATTCCATTCCATTCCATTCCATTCCGTTCTACTTTGGTACATTCCATTCCATTCCATTCCATTCCATTCCATTCCATTCCATTCCATTCCATTCCATTCTACTCAGGTTGATTCCATTCTATTCCATTCCATTCCATTCCACTCCATTCCATTCCATTCCATTCGATTCCATTCCATTCCATTCCATAGAATTCCATTCCATTCCATTCCATTCCATGGAATTCCATTCCATTCCATTCCATGGAATTCCATTCCATTCCATTCCATTCCATTCCATTCCATTCCATTCCATTCCATTGAATTCCATTCCGTTCCATTCCATTCCATTGAATTCCATTCCATTCCATTCCATTCCATTCCATTCCATTCCATTGAATTCCATTCCATTGAATTCCATTCCATTCCATTCCATTCCATCCCATTCCATTCCATTCCATTCCATTCCGTTCTACTCGGGTTGATTCCATTCTATTCCATTCCATTCCATTCGATCCCATTTGATTCCATTCGATTCCATTCAATTCCATTCGATTCCATTCCATTCCACTCCATTCCATTCCATTGAATTCCATTCCATTCCATTCCATTCCATTCCATTCCATTCCATTCCATGGAATTCCATTCCATTCCATTCCATTCCATTCCATTCCATAGAATTCCATTCCATTCCATTCCATTCCATTGAATTCCGTTCCATTCCATTCCATTCCGTTCCGTTCCGTTCCGTTCCGTTCCGTTGCGTTCCGTTCCGTTCCGTTGTGTTCCGTTCCGTTCTACTCGGGATGATTCCATTCTATTCCATTCCATTCCAATCCATTCCATTCCATTCCATTGAATTCCATTCCATTCCATTCCATTCCATTCCATTCCATTCCATTGAATTCCATTCCATTCCATTCCATTCCATTCCATTCCATTCCATTCCATTCCATTGAATTCCATTCCATTCCAATCCATTCCATGGAATTCCGTTCCATTCCATTCCATTCCGTTCCGTTCCGTCCCGTTCCGTTCCGTTCCGTTCCGTTGCGTTCCGTTCCGTTCTACTCGGGTTGATTCCATTCTATTCCATTCCATTCCATTCGATTCCATTCGATTCCATTCGATTCCACTCCATTCCATTCCATAGAATTCCATTCCATTCCATTCCATTCCATTGAATTCCATTCCATTCCATTCCATTCCATTCTATTCCATTCCATTCCAATCCATTCCATTCCATTCCATTGAATTCCATTCCATTCCATTCCATTCCATTCCATTCCATTCCATTCCATTGAATTCCATTCCATTCCATTCAATTCCATTCCATTCCATTCCATTCCATTGAATTCCATTCCATTCCATTCCATTCCATTCCATTCCATTCCATTCCATTCCATTTGAATTCCATTCCATTCCATTCAATTCCATTCCATTCCATTCCATTTGAATTCCATTCCATTCCAATCCATTCCATTCCATTCCATTCCATTCCATTCCATTCCATTCCATGGAATTCCATTCCATTCCATTCCATTCCATTCCATTCCATTGAATTCCATTCCATTCCATTCCATTCCATTCCATTCCATTCCATTCCATTCCATTCCATTGAATTCCATTCCGTTCCATTCCATTCCATTGATTTCCGTTCCATTCCACTCCATTCCATTCTGTTCCGTTCCGTTCCGTTCCGTTCCCTTCCGTTGCGTTCCGCTCCGTTCTACTCGGGTTGATTCCATTCTATTCCATTCCAGTCCATTCGATCCCATTCGATTGCATTCGATTCCATTCGATTCCATTCGATTCCACTCCATTCCATTCCATAGAATTCCATTCCATTCCATTCCATTCCATTCCATTCCATTCCATTCCATTGAATTCCATTCAATTCCATTCCATTCCATGGAATTCCATTCCATTCCATTCCATTCCAATCCATAGAATTCCATTCCATTCCATTCCATTCCATTGAATTCCGTTCCATTCCATTCCATTCCGTTCCGTTCCGTTCCGTTCCGTTCCGTTGCGTTCCGTTCCGTTCCGTTGTGTTCCGTTCCGTTCTACTCGGGTTGATTCCATTCTATTCCATTCCATTCCAATCCATTCCATTCCATTCCATTCCATTCCATTCCATTCCATGGAATTCCATTCCATTCCATTCCATTCCATGGAATTCCGTTCCATTCCATTCCATTCCGTTCCGTTCCATCCCGTTCCGTTCCGTTCCGTTCCGTTGCGTTCCGTTCCGTTCTACTAGGGTTGATTCCATTCTATTCCATTCCATTCCATTCGATTCCATTCGATTCCATTCGATTCCACTCCATTCCATTCCATAGAATTCCATTCCATTCCATTCCATTCCATTGAATTCCATTCCATTCCATTCCATTCCATTCCAATTCCATTCCATTCCATTCCATTCCATTGAATTCCATTCCATTCCATTCCATTCCATTCCATTCCATTCCATTCCATTCTACTGGTGTCCATTCCATTCCATTCCATTCCATTCCATTCCATTCCATTCCTTTCCATTCCATTGCATTCCATTGCATTCCATTCCATTCCATTCCATTCCATTCCATTCCATTCCACTCCACTCCACTCCACTCCACTCCATTCCACTCCACTCCACTCCGGTACATTCCATTCCATTCCATTCCATTCCATTCCATTCCATTCCGTGCTTCTCGGGTACATTCCGTTCCGTTCCATTCCATTCCATTCCATTCCATTCCATTCCGTTCCAGTGCACTCTACTCCACTCCACTCCACTCCACTCCACTCCGGTACATTCCATTCCATTCCATTCCATTCCATTCCATTCCATTCCATTTCCATTCCCATTCCATTTCCATTCCCGTTCCATTTCCATTCCCGTTTCTTTTCCATTCCCGTTCCATTTCCATTCCAGTTCCATTACCATTCCCGTTCCATTTCCATTCCCGATCCATTTCCATTCCCGTTCCTTTTCCATTCCCGTTCCATTTCCATTCCCGTTCCGTTACCATTCCCGTTCCATTTCCGTTCCTGTTCCGTTTCCGTTCCCGTTCCATTTCCGTTCTTGTTCCGTTTCCGTTCCCGTTCCATTTCCATTCCCGTTCCATTTCCGTTCCCGTTCCATTTCCATTCCCGTTCCATTTCCATTCCCTTTCCATTTCCATTTCATTCCATTCCGTTCTGCTCGGGTACATTCCATTCCATTCCATTGCATTCCATTCCGTTCTGCTCCTGTCCATTCCATTCCATTCCATTCCGTTCCATTCCGTTCTACTCGGGTAGATTCCATTCCATTCCATTCCATTCCATTCCATTCCATTCCATTCCATTCCATTCTACTGGTGTCCATTCCATTCCATTCCATTCCATTCCATTCCATTCCATTCCATTCCATTGCATTCCATTCCATTCCATTCCATTCCATTCCATTCCGTTCCGTTCTACTCGGTTACATTCCATTCCATTCCATTCCATTCCATGGAATTCCATTCCATTCCATTCCATTCCATTCCATTCCATAGAATTCCATTCCATTCCATTCCATTCCATTGAATTCCGTTCCATTCCATTCCATTCCGTTCCGTTCCGTTCCGTTCCGTTCCGTTGCGTTCCGTTCCGTTCCGTTGTGTTCCGTTCCGTTCTACTCGGGTTGATTCCATTCTATTCCATTCCATTCCAATCCATTCCATTCCATTCCATTGAATTCCATTCCATTCCATTCCATTCCATTCCATTCCATTCCATTCCATTCCATTCCATTCCATTGAATTCCATTCCATTCCATTCCATTCCATTCCATTCCATTCTATTGAATTCCATTCCATTCCATTCCATTCCATGGAATTCCGTTCCATTCCATTCCATTCCGTTCCGTTCCGTCCCGTTCCGTTCCGTTCCGTTCCGTTGCGTTCCGTTCCGTTCTACTCGGGTTGATTCCATTCTATTCCATTCCATTCCATTCGATTCCATTCGATTCCATTCGATTCCACTCCATTCCATTCCATAGAATTCCATTCCATTCCATTGAATTCCATTCCATTCCATTCCATTCCATTGAATTCCATTCCATTCCATTCCATTCCATTGAATTCCATTCCATTCCATTCCATTCCATTCCATTCCATTCCATTCCATTCCATTCCATTCCATTCTACTGTTGTCCATTCCATTCCATTCCATTCCATTCCATTCCATTCCATTCCATTCCATTCCTTTCCATTCCATTGCATTCCATTGCATTCCATTCCATTCCATTCCATTCCATTCCATTCCATTCCATTCCATTCCATTCCGTGCTTCTCGGGTACATTCCGTTCCGTTCCATTCCATTCCATTCCATTCCATTCCGTTCCAGTGCACTCTACTCCACTCCACTCCACTCCACTCCGGTACATTCCATTCCATTCCATTCCATTCCATTCCATTCCATTTCCATTCCCATTCCATTTCCATTCCCGTTCCATTTCCATTCCCGTTTCTTTTCCATTCCCGTTCCATTTCCATTCCCGTTCCATTACCATTCCCGTTCCATTTCCATTCCCGATCCATTTCCATTCCCGTTCCTTTTCCATTCCCGTTCCATTTCCATTCCTGTTCCGTTACCATTCCCGTTCCATTTCCGTTCCCGTTCCGTTTCCGTTCCCGTTCCATTTCCCTTCTCGTTCCGTTTCCGTTCCCGTTCCATTTCCATTCCCGTTCTATTTCCGTTCCCGTTCCATTTCCATTCCCGTTCCATTTCCATTCCCTTTCCATTTCCATTTCATTCCATTCCGTTCTGCTCGGGTACATTCCATTCCATTCCATTGCATTCCATTCCGTTCTGCTCCTGTCCATTCCATTCCATTCCATTCCGTTCCATTCCGTTCTACTCGGGTAGATTCCATTCCATTCCATTCCATTCCATTCCATTCCATTCCATTCCATTCCATTCCATTCCGTTCTACTCGGGTTGATTCCATTCTATTCCATTCCATTCCATTCGATCCCATTTGATTCCATTCGATTCCATTCAATTCCATTCGATTCCATTCCATTCCACTCCATTCCATTCCATTGAATTCCATTCCATTCCATTCCATTCCATTCCATTCCATTCCATTCCATTCCATGGAATTCCATTCCATTCCATTCCATTCCATTCCATTCCATTCCATAGAATTCCATTCCATTCCATTCCATTCATTGAATTCCGTTCCATTCCATTCCCTTCCGTTCCGTTCCGTTCCGTTCCGTTCCGTTGCGTTCCGTTCCGTTCCGTTGTGTTCCGTTCCGTTCTACTCGGGATGATTCCATTCTATTCCATTCCATTCCAATGCATTCCATTCCATTCCATTGAATTCCATTCCATTCCATTCCATTCCATTCCATTCCATTCCATTCCATTGAATTCCATTCCATTCCATTCCATTCCATTCCATTCCATTCCATTCCATTGAATTCCATTCCATTCCATTCCATTCCATTCCATTCCATTCCATTCCGTTCCATTCCATTCCATTCCATTCCATTCCATTTGAATTCCATTCCATTCCACTCCATTGAATTCCATTCCATTCCATTTGAATTCCATTCCATTCCAATCCATTCCATTCCATTCCATTCCATTCCATTCCATTCCATTCCATGGAATTCCATTCCATTCCATTCCATTCCATTCCATTCCATTCCATTGAATTCCATTCCATTCCATTCCATTCCATTCCATTCCATTCCATTCCATTCCATTCCATTCCATTCCATTCCATTGAATTCCATTCCGTTCCATTCCATTCCATTGAATTCCGTTCCATTCCACTCCATTCCATTCCGTTCCGTTCCGTTCCGTTCCGTTCCCTTCCGTTGCGTTCCGCTCCGTTCTACTCGGGTTGATTCCATTCTATTCCATTCCAGTCCATTCGATCCCATTCGATTGCATTCGATTCCATTCGATTCCATTCGATTCCACTCCATTCCATTCCATAGAATTCCATTCCATTCCATTCCATTCCATTCCATGGAATTCCATTCCATTGAATTCCATTCCATTCCATTCCATTCCATGGAATTCCATTCCATTCCATTCCATTCCAATCCATAGAATTCCATTCCATTCCATTCCATTCCATTGAATTCCGTTCCATTCCATTCCATTCCGTTCCGTTCCGTTCCGTTCCGTTCCGTTGCGTTCCGTTCCGTTCCGTTGTGTTCCGTTCCGTTCTACTCGGGTTGATTCCATTCTATTCCATTCCATTCCAATCCATTCCATTCCATTCCATTCCATTCCATTCCATTCCATTCCATTCCATTCCATTCCATTCCATTGAATTCCATTCCATTCCATTCCATTCCATGGAATTCCGTTCCATTCCATTCCATTCCGTTCCGTTCCATCCCGTTCCGTTCCGTTCCGTTCCGTTGCGTTCCGTTCCGTTCTACTAGGGTTGATTCCATTCTATTCCATTCCATTCCATTCGATTCCATTCGATTCCATTCGATTCCACTCCATTCCATTCCATAGAATTCCATTCCATTCCATTCCATTCCATTGAATTCCATTCCATTCCATTCCATTCCATTGAATTCCATTCCATTCCATTCCATTCCATTCCATTCCATTCCATTCCATTCTACTGGTGTCCATTCCATTCCATTCCATTCCATTCCATTCCATTCCATTCCATTCCTTTCCATTCCATTGCATTCCATTGCATTCCATTCCATTCCATTCCATTCCATTCCATTCCATTCCACTCCACTCCACTCCACTCCACTCCATTCCACTCCACTCCTCTCCGGTACATTCCATTCCATTCCATTCCATTCCATTCCATTCCATTCCGTGCTTCTCGGGTACATTCCGTTCCGTTCCATTCCATTCCATTCCATTCCATTCCATTCCGTTCCAGTGCACTCTACTCCACTCCACTCCACTCCACTCCACTCCGGTACATTCCATTCCATTCCATTCCATTCCATTCCATTCCATTCCGTGCTTCTCGGGTACATTCCGTTCCGTTCCATTCCATTCCATTCCATTCCATTCCATTCCGTTCCAGTGCACTCTACTCCACTCCACTCCACTCCACTCCACTCCGGTACATTCCATTCCATTCCATTCCATTCCATTCCATTCCATTTCCATTCCCATTCCATTTCCATTCCCGTTCCATTTCCATTCCCGTTTCTTTTCCATTCCCGTTCCATTTCCATTCCAGTTCCATTACCATTCCCGTTCCATTTCCATTCCCGATCCATTTCCATTCCCGTTCCATTTCCATTCCCGTTCCATTTCCATTCCCGTTCCGTTACCATTCCCGTTCCATTTCCGTTCCCGTTCCGTTTCCGTTCCCGTTCCATTTCCGTTCTCCTTCCGTTTCCGTTCCCGTTCCATTTCCATTCCCGTTCCATTTCCGTTCCCTTTCCATTTCCATTCCCGTTCCATTTCCATTCCCTTTCCATTTCCATTTCATTCCATTCCATTCTGCTCGGGTACATTCCATTCCATTCCATTGCATTCCATTCCGTTCTGCTCCTGTCCATTCCATTCCATTCCATTCCGTTCCATTCCGTTCTACTCGGGTAGATTCCATTCCATTCCATTCCATTCCATTCCATTCCATTCCATTCCATTCCATTCTACTGGTGTCCATTCCATTCCATTCCATTCCATTCCATTCCATTCCATTCCATTCCATTCCATTGAATTCCATTCCATTCCATTCCATTCAATTGAATTCCGTTCCATTCCATTCCATTCCGTTCCGTTCCGTCCCGTTCTGTTCCGTTCCGTTGCGTTCCGTTCCGTTCAACTAGGGTTGATTCCATTCTATTCAATTCCATTCCATTCCATTCTACACGGGTTGATCATTCCATTCCGTTCCGTTCCGTTCCGTTCCGTTCCGTTCCGTACCGTTCTACTCGGGTTGATTCCATTCTATTCCATTCCATTCCATTCGATTCCATTCGACTCCATTCCATTCCATTCCATTCCATTCCATTCCATTCCATTGCATTCCATTCCACTCCATTCCATTCCATTCCATTCCATTCCATTACATTCCATTCCGTTCCGTTCCGTTCCGTTCCGTTCCGTTGCGTTCCGTTCCGTTCTACTCGGGTTGATTCCATTCTATTCCATTCCATTCCATTTGACTCCATTCGATTCCATTCCATTCCATTGCATTGAATTCCATTCCATTCCATTCCATTCCATTCCATTCCATTCCATTCCACTCCATTGAATTCCATTCCATTCCATTCCATTCCATTCCATTCCATTCCATTCCATTCCACTCCATTCCATTACACTCCACTGCACTCCACCCCACTCCACTCCACTCCATTCCACTCCCTTCCATTCCATTAAATTGAATTCCATTCCATTCCATTCCATTCCATTCCATTCCACTCCATTCCATTCCACTCCACTCCACTCCACTCCACTCCAATCCATTCCATTCCCTTCCATTCCATTCAATTGAATTGCATTGAATTCCATTCCATTCCATTCCATAACATTTCATTCCATTCCATTCCATTCCATTCCATTCCATTCCATTCCATTCCATTCCATTCCGTTCTACTCGGGTTGATTCCATTCTATTCCATTCCATTCCATTCGATTCCATTAGATTCCATTCGTTTCCATTCGATTCTATTCGTTTCCATTCCATTCCATTCCATTCTATTCCATTGAATTCCATTCCATTCCATTCCATTCCATTCCATTCCATTGCATTCCATTCCATTGAATTCCATTGAATTCCATTCCATTCCATGGAATTCCATTCCATTCCATTCCATTCCATTCCATAGAATTCCATTCCATTCCATTCCATTCCATTGAATTCCGTTCCATTCCATTCCATTCCGTTCCGTTCCGTTCCGTTCCGTTCCGTTGCGTTCCGTTCCGTTCCGTTGTGTTCCGTTCCGTTCTACTCGGGTTGATTCCATTCTATTCCATTCCATTCCATTCGATTCCATTCCATTCCATTGAATTCCATTCCATTCCATTCCATTCCATTGAATTCCATTCCATTCCATTCCATTCCATTCCATTCCATTCCATTCCATTCCATTCCATTCCATTGAATTCCATTCCATTCCATTCCATTCCATTCCATTCCATTCCATTCCATTGAATTCCATTGAATTCCATTCCATTCCATGGAATTCCGTTCCATTCCATTCCATTCCGTTCCGTTCCGTCCCGTTCCGTTCCGTTCCGTTCCGTTGCGTTCCGTTCCGTTCTACTCGGGTTGATTCCATTCTATTCCATTCCATTCCATTCGATTCCATTCGATTCCATTCGATTCCACTCCATTCCATTCCATAGAATTCCATTCCATTCCATTCCATTCCATTGAATTCCATTCCATTCCATTCCATTCCATTGAATTCCATTCCATTCCATTCCATTCCATTTCATTCCATTCCATTCCATTCCATTCTACTGGTGTCCATTCCATTCCATTCCATTCCATTCCATTCCATTCCTTTCCATTCCATTGCATTCCATTCCATTCCATTCCATTCCATTCCATTCCATTCCAATCCACTCCACTCCACTCCACTCCATTCCACTCCACTCCACTCCGGTACATTCCATTCCATTCCATTCCATTCCATTCCATTCCATTCCGTGCTTCTCGGGTACATTCCGTTCCGTTCCATTCCATTCCATTCCATTCCATTCCGTTCCAGTGCACTCTACTCCACTCCACTCCACTCCACTCCACTCTGGTACATTCCATTCCATTCCATTCCATTCCATTTTCATTCCCATTCCATTTCCATTCCCGTTCCATTTCCATTCCCGTTTCTTTTCCATTCCCGTTCCATTTCCATTCCAGTTCCATTACCATTCCCGTTCCATTTCCATTCCCGATCCATTTCCATTCCCGTTCCATTTCCATTCCCGTTCCATTTCCATTCCCGTTCCATTACCATACCCGTTCCATTTCCGTTCCCGTTCCGTTTCCGTTCCCGTTCCATTTCCGTTCTCGTTCCGTTTCCGTTCCCGTTCCATTTCCATTCCCGTTCCATTTCCGTTCCCGTTCCATTTCCATTCCCGTTCCATTTCCATTCCCTTTCCATTTCCATTTCATTCCATTCCGTTCTGCTCGGGTACATTCCATTCCATTCCATTGCATTCCATTCCGTTCTGCTCCTGTCCATTCCATTCCATTCCATTCCGTTCCATTCCGTTCTACTCGGGTAGATTCCATTCCATTCCATTCCATTCCATTCCATTCCATTCCATTCCATTCCATTCCATTCTACTGGTGTCCATTCCATTCCATTCCATTCCATTCCATTCCATTCCATTCCATTGAATTCCATTCCATTCCATTCCATTCAATTGAATTCCGTTCCATTCCATTCCATTCCGTTCCGTTCCGTCCCGTTCCGTTCCGTTCCGTTCCGTTCCGTTGCGTTCCGTTCCGTTCTACTCGGGTTGATTAAATTCTATTCCATTCCATTCTATTCGATTCCATTCGATTCCAATCGATTCCATTCGATTCCAATCGATTCCATTGAATTCCATTCCATTCCATTCCATTCCATTGAATTCCGTTGCATTATATTCCATTCCGTTCCGTTCCGTCCCGTTCCGTTCCGTTCCGTTCCGTTGCGTGCCGTTCCGTTCTACTCGGGTTGATTCCATTCCATTCCATTCCATTCCATTCCATTCCATTCCATTGAATTCCATTCCATTCCATTCCATTCCATTCCATTCCATTCCATTCCATTCCATTCCATTCCATTCCATTCCGTTCTACTCGGGTTGATTCCATTCTATTCCATTCCATTCCATTCGATCTCATTCGATTCCATTCGATTCCATTCGATTCCATTCCATTCCATTCCATTGAATTCCATTCCATTCCATTCCATTCCATTCCATTCCATTCCATTGAATTCCATTCCATTCCATTCCATTCCATTCCATTCCATTCCATTCCATTGAATACCATTCCATTCCATTGAATTCCATTCCATTCCATTCCATTCCATTCCATTCCATTCCATTGAATTCCATTCCATTCCATTGAATTCCATTCCATTCCATTCAATTCCATTGAATTCCGTTCCATTCCATTCCATTCCATTCCATTCCATTGAATTCCATTCCATTCCATTCCATTGAATTCCGTTCCATTCCATTCCATACCCTTCCGTTCCGTCCCGTTCCGTTCCGTTCCGTTCCGTTGCGTGCCGTTCCGTTCTACTCAGGTTGATTACATTCTATTCCATTCCATTCCATTCGATTCCATTCGATTCCAATCGATTCCATTCGATTGCATTCGATTCCATTCGTTGCCATTCCATTCCATTCCATTGAATTCCATTCCGTTCCATTCCATTCCATTCCATTCCATTGAATTCCATTCCATTCCATTCCATTCCTTTCCATTCCATTGAATTCCATTCCATTCCATTCCATTACATTCCATTCCATTCCATTGAATTCCATTCCATTCCATTCCATAGAATTCCGTTCCATTCCATTCCATTCCATTCCATTCCATTCCATTCCATTGAATTCCATTCCGTTCCATTCCATTCCATTGAATTCCGTTCCATTCCACTCCATTCCATTCCGTTCCGTTCCGTTCCGTTCCGTTCCGTTCCGTTGCGTTCCGCTCCATTCTACTCGGGTTGATTCCATTCTATTCCATTCCAGTCCATTCGATCCCATTCGATTCCATTCCATTCCACTCCATTCCATTCCATAGAATTCCATTCCATTCCATTCCATCCCATTCCATTCCATTGAATTCCATTCCATTCCATTCCATTCCATTCCATTGAATTCCATTCCATTCCATTCCATTCCATGGAATTCCATTCCATTCCATTCCATTCCATGGAATTCCATTCTACTGGTGTCCATTCCATTCCATTCCATTCCATTCCATTACATTCCATTCCATTCCTTTCCATTCCATTGCATTCCATTGCATTCCATTCCATTCCTTTCCATTCCATTCCATTCCATTCCACTCCACTCCACTCCACTCCACTCCATTCCACTCCACTCCACTCCGGTACATTCCATTCCATTCCATTCCATTCCATTCCATTCCATTCCGTGCTTCTCGGGTACATTCCGTTCCGTTCCATTCCATTCCATTCCATTCCATTCCGTTCCAGTGCACTCTACTCCACTCCACTCCACTCCACTCCACTCCGGTACATTCCATTCCATTCCATTCCATTCCATTCCATTCCATTTCCATTCCCATTCCATTTCCATTCCCGTTCCATTTCCATTCCCGTTTCTTTTCCATTCCCGTTCCATTTCCATTCCAGTTCCATTACCCTTCCCGTTCCATTTCCATTCCCGATCCATTTCCATTCCCGTTCCATTTCCATTCCCGTTCCATTTCCATTCCCGTTCCGTTACCATTCCCGTTCCATTTCCGTTCCCGTTCCGTTTCCGTTCCCGTTCCATTTCCGTTCTCCTTCCGTTTCCGTTCCCGTTCCATTTCCATTCTCGTTCCATTTCCATTCCCTTTCCATTTCCATTTCATTCCATTCCATTCTGCTCGGGTACATTCCATTCCATTCCATTGCATTCCATTCCGTTCTGCTCCTGTCCATTCCATTCCATTCCATTCCGTTCCATTCCGTTCTACTCGGGTAGATTCCATTCCATTCCATTCCATTCCATTCCATTCCATTCCATTCCATTCCATTCCATTCCATTCTACTGGTGTCCATTCCATTCCATTCCATTCCATTCCATTCCATTCCATTCCATTCCATTGCATTCCATTCCATTCCATTCCATTCCGTTCCGTTCTACTCGGTTACATTCCATTCAATTCCGTTCCATTCCGTTCTACTCGGGTAGATTCCATTCCATTCCATTCCATTCCTCTCCATTCCATTGCATTCCATTGCATTGCATTGCACTCAATTCCATTCCATTCCATTCCATTCCATTCCATTCCATTCCATTCCATTCCGTTCCGTTCAACTCGGTTACATTCCATTCAATTACATTCCATTCCGTTCTACTCGGTTACATACCATTCCATTCCATTCCATTCCATTCCATTCCAATCCATTCCATTCCATTCCATTCCGTTCTACTCGTGTACATTCCATTCCATTCCATTCCATTCCATTCCATTCCATTCCATTCCATTCCATTCCATTCCATTCCATTCCGTTCTCCTTTGGTACATTCCATTCCATTCCATTCCATTCCATTCCATTCCATTCCATTCCATTCCATTCCATTCCATTCCATTCCATTCCATTCTACTCAGGTTGATTCCATTCTATTCCATTCCATTCCATTCCATTCCATTCCATTCCATTCCATTCCATAGAATTCCATTCCATTCCATTCCATTCCATGGAATTCCATTCCATTCCATTCCATGGAATTCCATTCCATTCCATTCCATTCCATGGAATTCCATTCCATTCCATTCCATTCCATTCCATGGAATTCCATTCCATTCCATTCCATTCCATTCCATTCCATTCCATTCCATTCCATTGAATTCCATTCCGTTCCATTCCATTCCATTGAATTCCATTCCATTCCATTCCATTCCATTCCATTCCATGGAATTCCATTCCATTCCATTCCATTCCATTCCATAGAATTCCATTCCATTCCATTCCATTCCATTGAATTCCGTTCCATTCCATTCCATTCCGTTCCGTTCCGTTCCGTTCCGTTCCGTTGCGTTCCGTTCCGTTCCGTTGTGTTCCGTTCCGTTCTACTCGGGATGATTCCATTCTATTCCATTCCATTCCAATCCATTCCATTCCATTCCATTGAATTCCATTCCATTCCATTCCATTCCATTCCATTCCATTCCATTCCATTCCATTGAATTCCATTCCATTCCATTCCATTCCATTCCATTCCATTCCATTCCATTGAATTCCATTCCATTCCAATCCATTCCATCGAATTCCGTTCCATTCCATTCCATTCCGTTCCGTTCCGTCCCGTTCCGTTCCGTTCCGTTCCGTTGCGTTCCGTTCCGTTCTACTCGGGTTGATTCCATTCTATTCCATTCCATTCCATTCGATTCCATTCGATTCCATTCGATTCCACTCCATTCCATTCCATAGAATTCCATTCCATTCCATTCCATTCCATTGAATTCCATTCCATTCCATTCCATTCCATTGAATTCCATTCCATTCCATTCCATTCCATTGAATTCCATTCCATTCCATTCCATTCCATTCCATTCCATTCCATTCCATTCTACTGTTGTCCATTCCATTCCATTCCATTCCATTCCATTCCATTCCATTCCTTTCCATTCCATTGCATTCCATTGCATTCCATTCCATTCCATTCCATTCCATTCCATTCCATTCCATTCCACTCCACACCACTCCACTCCACTCCATTCCACTCCACTCCACTCCGGTACATTCCATTCCATTCCATTCCATTCCATTCCATTCCATTCCATTCCATTCCGTGCTTCTCGGGTACATTCCGTTCCGTTCCATTCCATTCCATTCCATTCCATTCCCTTCCAGTGCACTCTACTCCACTCCACTCCACTCCACTCCGGTACATTCCATTCCATTCCATTCCATTCCATTCCATTCCATTTCCATTCCCATTCCATTTCCATTCCCGTTCCATTTCCATTCCCGTTTCTTTTCCATTCCCGTTCCATTTCCATACCCGTTCCATTACCATTCCCGTTCCATTTCCATTCCCGATCCATTTCCATTCCCGTTCCTTTTCCGTTCCCGTTCCATTTCCATTCCTGTTCCGTTACCATTCCCGTTCCATTTCCGTTCCCGTTCCGTTTCCGTTCCCGTTCCATTTCCGTTCTCGTTCCGTTTCCGTTCCCGTTCCATTTCCATTCCCGTTCCATTTCCGTTCCCGTTCCATTTCCATTCCCGTTCCATTTCCATTCCCTTTCCATTTCCATTTCATTCCATTCCGTTCTGCTCGGGTACATTCCATTCCATTCCATTGCATTCCATTCCGTTCTGCTCCTGTCCATTCCATTCCATTCCATTCCATTCCATTCCATTCCATTCCATTCCATTCCATTCTACTGGTGTCCATTCCATTCCATTCCATTCCATTCCATTCCATTCCATTCCATTGCATTCCATTCCATTCCATTCCATTCCATTCCGTTCCGTTCTACTCGGTTACATTCAATTCAATTCCATTCCATTCCGTTCTACTCGGGTAGATTCCATTCCATTCCATTCCATTCCTTTCCATTCCATTGCATTCCATTGCATTGCATTGCACTCAATTCCATTCCATTCCATTCCATTCCATTCCATAGAATTCCGTTCCATTCCATTCCATTCCAATCCACTCCATTCCATTCCATTCCATTCCATTCCATTCCATTCCATTCCATTCAATTCTACTAGGGTTGATTGCATTCTATTCCATTCCATTCCATTCGATTCCATTCGATTCCATTCGATTCCATTCGATTCCATTCCATTCCATTCCATTCCATTCCATTCCATTGAATTCCATTCCATTCCATTCCATTCCATTCCATTCCATTGAATTCCATTCCATTCCATTCCATTCCATTCCATTCCATTGAATTCCATTCCATTCCATTCCATTCCATTCCATTCCATTCCATTCCATTCCATTGAATTCCATTCCGTTCCATTCCATTCCATTGAATTCCGTTCCATTCCACTCCATTCCATTCCGTTCCGTTCCGTTCCGTTCCGTTCCCTTCCGTTGCGTTCCGCTCCGTTCTACTCGGGTTGATTCCATTCTATTCCATTCCAGTCCATTCGATCCCATTCGATTCCATTCGATTCCATTCGATTCCATTTGATTCCACTCCATTCCATTCCATAGAATTCCATTCCATTCCATTCCATTCCATTCCATTCCATTCCATTCCATTGAATTCCATTCCATTCCATTCCATTCCATGGAATTCCATTCCATTCCATTCCATTCCATTCCATAGAATTCCATTCCATTCCATTCCATTCCATTGAATTCCGTTCCATTCCATTCCATTCCGTTCCGTTCCATTCCGTTCCGTTCCGTTGCGTTCCGTTCCGTTCCGTTGTGTTCCGTTCCGTTCTACTCGGGTTGATTCCATTCTATTCCATTCCATTCCAATCAATTCCATTCCATTCCATTGAATTCCATTCCATTCCATTCCATTCCATTCCATTCCGTTCCATTCCATTCCATTCCATTCCATTGAATTCCATTCCATTCCATTCCATTCCATGGAATTCCGTTCCATTCCATTCCATTCCGTTCCGTTCCGTCCCGTTCCGTTCCGTTCCGTTCCGTTGCGTTCCATTCCGTTCTACTCGGGTTGATTCCATTCTATTCCATTCCATTCCATTCGATTCCATTCCACTCCATTCCATTCCATAGAATTCCATTCCATTCCATTCCATTCCATTCCATTGAATTCCATTCCATTCCATTCCATTCCATTGAATTCCATTCCATTCCATTCCATTCCATTGAATTCCATTCCATTCCATTCCATTCCATTCCATTCCATTCCATTCCATTCTACTGGTGTCCATTCCATTCCATTCCATTCCATTCCATTCCATTCCATTCCTTTCCATTCCATTGCATTCCATTGCATTCCATTCCATTCCATTCCATTCCATTCCATTCCATTCCATTCCACTCCACTCCACTCCACTCCACTCCATTCCACTCCACTCCACTCCGGTACATTCCATTCCATTCCATTCCATTCCATTCCATTCCATTCCGTGCTTCTCGGGTACATTCCGTTCCGTTCCATTCCATTCCATTCCATTCCATTCCATTCCGTTCCAGTGCACTCTACTCCACTCCACTCCACTCCACTCCACTCCGGTACATTCCATTCCATTCCATTCCATTCCATTCCATTCCATTCCATTTCCATTCCCATTCCATTTCCATTCCCGTTCCATTTCCATTCCCGTTTCTTTTCCATTACCGTTCCATTTCCATTCCAGTTCCATTACCATTCCCGTTCCATTTCCATTCCCGATCCATTTCCATTCCCGTTCCATTTCCATTCCCGTTCCATTTCCATTCCCGTTCCGTTACCATTCCCGTTCCATTTCCGTTCCCGTTCCGTTTCCGTTCCCGTTCCATTTCCGTTCTCGTTCCGTTTCCGTTCCCGTTCCATTTCCATTCCCGTTCCATTTCCATTCCCTTTCCATTTCCATTTCATTCCATTCCATTCTGCTCGGGTACATTCCATTCCATTCCATTGCATTCCATTCCGTTCTGCTCCTGTCCATTCCATTCCATTCCATTCCGTTCCATTCCGTTCTACTCGGGTAGATTCCATTCCATTCCATTCCATTCCATTCCATTCCATTCCATTCCATTCCATTCCATTCCATTCCATTCCATTCTACTGTTGTCCATTCCATTCCATTCCATTCCATTCCATTCCATTCCATTGCATTCCATTCCATTCCATTCCATTCCGTTCCGTTCTACTCGGTTACATTCCATTCAATTCCATTCCATTCCGTTCTACTCGGGTAGATTCCATTCCATTCCATTCCATTCCTTTCCATTCCATTGCATTCCATTGCATTGCATTGCACTCAATTCCATTCCATTCCATTCCATTCCATTCCATTCCATTCCATTCCGTTCCGTTCAACTCGGTTACATTCCATTCAATTACATTCCATTCCGTTCTACTCGGTTACATTCCATTCCATTCCATTCCATTCCATTCCAATCCATTCCATTCCATTCCATTCCGTTCTACTCGTGTACATTCCATTCCATTCCATTCCATTCCATTCCATTCCATTCCATTCCATTCCGTTCTACTTTGGTACATTCCATTCCATTCCATTCCATTCCATTCCATTCCATTCCATTCCATTCCATTCCATTCCGTTCTACTCAGGTTGATTCCATTCTATTCCATTCCATTCCATTCCATTCCATTCCATTCCATTGAATTCCATTCCATTCCATTGAATTCCATTCCATTCCATGGAATTCCATTCCATTCCATTCCATTCCATTCCATTCCATTCCATTCCATTGAATTCCATTCCGTTCCATTCCATTCCATGGAATTCCATTCCATTCCATTCCATTCCATTCCATTCCATTCCATTCCATTCCATTCCATTCCATTCCATTGAATTCCATTCCATTCCATTCCATTCCATTCCATTCCATTCCATCCCATTCCATTCCATTCCATTCCATTCCGTTCTACTCGGGTTGATTCCATTTTATTCCATTCCATTCCATTCGATCCCATTTGATTCCATTCGATTCCATTCAATTCCATTCGATTCCATTCCATTCCACTCCGTTCCATTCCATTGAATTCCATTCCATTCCATTCCATTCCATTCCATTCCATGGAATTCCATTCCATTCCATTCCATTCCATTCCATAGAATTCCATTCCATTCCATTCCATTCCATTGAATTCCGTTCCATTCCATTCCATTCCATTCCATTCCGTTCCGTTCCGTTCCGTTCCGTTCCGTTGCGTTCCGTTCCGTTCCGTTGTGTTCCGTTCCGTTCTACTCGGGTTGATTCCATTCTATTCCATTCCATTCCAATCCATTCCATTCCATTCCATAGAATTCCATTCCATTCCATTCCATTCCATTCCATTCCATTCCATTCCATTCCATTCCATTCCAATGAATTCCATTCCATTCCATTCCATTCCATTCCATTCCATTCCATTCCATTCCATTGAATTCCATTCCATTCCATTCCATTCCATGGAATTCCGTTCCATTCCATTCCATTCCGTTCCGTTCCGTCCCGTTCCGTTCCGTTCCGTTCCGTTGCGTTCCGTTCCGTTCTACTCGGGTTGATTCCATTCTATTCCATTCCATTCCATTCGATTCCATTCGATTCCATTCGATTCCACTCCATTCCATTCCATAGAATTCCATTCCATTCCATTGAATTCCATTCCATTCCATTCCATTCCATTGAATTCCATTCCATTCCATTCCATTCCATTGAATTCCATTCCATTCCATTCCATTCCATTCCATTCCATTCCATTCCATTCCATTCCATTCCATTCCATTCCATTCTACTGTTGTCCATTCCATTCCATTCCATTCCATTCCATTCCATTCCATTCCATTCCATTCCATTCCTTTCCATTCCATTGCATTCCATTGCATTCCATTCCATTCCATTCCATTCCATTCCATTCCATTCCACTCCATACCACTCCACTCCACTCCATTCCACTCCACTCCACTCCGGTACATTCCATTCCATTCCATTCCATTCCATTCCATTCCATTCCATTCCGTGCTTCTCGGGTACATTCCGTTCCGTTCCATTCCATTCCATTCCATTCCATTCCGTTGCAGTGCACTCTACTCCACTCCACTCCACTCCACTCCGGTACATTCCATTCCATTCCATTCCATTCCATTCCATTCCATTTCCATTCCCATTCCATTTCCATTCCCGTTCCATTTCCATTCCCGTTTCTTTTCCATTCCCGTTCCATTTCCATTCCCGTTCCATTACCATTCCCGTTCCATTTCCATTCCCGATCCATTTCCATTCCCGTTCCTTTTGCATTCCCGTTCCATTTCCATTCCTGTTCCGTTACCATTCCCGTTCCATTTCCGTTCCCGTTCCGTTTCCGTTCCCGTTCCATTTCCCTTCTCGTTCCGTTTCCGTTCCCGTTCCATTTCCATTCCCGTTCTATTTCCGTTCCCGTTCCATTTCCATTCCCGTTCCATTTCCATTCCCTTTCCATTTCCATTTCATTCCATTCCGTTCTGCTCGGGTACATTCCATTCCATTCCATTGCATTCCATTCCGTTCTGCTCCTGTCCATTCCATTCCATTCCATTCCGTTCCATTCCGTTCTACTCGGGTAGATTCCATTCCATTCCATTCCATTCCATTCCATTCCATTCCATTCCATTCCATTCTACTGGTGTCCATTCCATTCCATTCCATTCCATTCCATTCCCTTCCATTCCATTCCTTTCCATTCCATTGCATTCCATTGCATTCCATTCCATTCCATTCCATTCCACTCCACTCCACTCCACTCCACTCCATTCCACTCCACTCCACTCCGGTACATTCCATTCCATTCCATTCCATTCCATTCCGTGCTTCTCGGGTACATTCCGTTCCGTTCCATTCCATTCCATTCCATTCCATTCCGTTCCAGTGCACTCTACTCCACTCCACTCCACTCCACTCCACTCCGGTACATTCCATTCCATTCCATTCCATTCCATTTCCATTCCCATTCCATTTCCATTCCCGTTCCATTTCCATTCCCGTTTCTTTTCCATTCCCGTTCCATTTCCATTCCAGTTCCATTACCATTCCCGTTCCATTTCCATTCCCGATCCATTTCCATTCCCGTTCCTTTTCCATTCCCGTTCCATTTCCATTCCCGTTCCGTTACCATTCCCGTTCCATTTCAGTTCCCGTTCCATTTCCATTCCCGTTCCATTTCCATTCCCTTTCCATTTCCATTTCATTCTATTCCGTTCTGCTCGGGTACATTCCATTCCATTCCATTGCATTCCATTCCGTTCTGCTCCTGTCCATTCCATTCCATTCCATTCCGTTCCATTCCGTTCTACTCGGGTAGATTCCATTCCATTCCATTCCATTCCATTCCATTCCATTCCATTCCATTCCATTCTACTGGTGTCCATTCCATTCCATTCCATTCCATTCCATTCCATTCCATTCCATTGCATTCCATTCCATTCCATTCCGTTCCATTCCGTTCCGTTCTACTCGGTTACATTCCATTCAATTCCATTCCATTCCGTTCTACTCGGGTAGATTCCATTCCATTCCATTCCATTCCTTTCCATTCCATTGCATTCCATTGCATTGCATTGCACTCAATTCCATTCCATTCCATTCCATTCCATTCCATTCCATTCCGTTCCATTCAACTCGGTTACATTCCATTCAATTACATTCCATTCCGTTCTACTCGGTTACATTCCATTCCATTCCATTCCATTCCATTCCAATCCATTCCATTCCGTTCCATTCCATGGAATTCCATTCCATTCCATTCCATTCCATGGAATTCCATTCCATTCCATTCCATTCCATTCCATAGAATTCCATTCCATTCCATTCCATTCCATTGAATTCCGTTCCATTCCGTTCCATTCCGTTCCGTTCCGTTCCGTTCCGTTGCGTTCCGTTCCGTTCCGTTGTGTTCCGTTCCGTTCTACTCGGGTTGATTCCATTCTATTCCATTCCATTCCAATCCATTCCATTCCATTCCATTGAATTCCATTCCATTCCATTCCATTCCATTCCATTCCATTCCATTCCATTCCATTGAATTCCATTCCATTCCATTCCATTCCATTCCATTCCATTGAATTCCATTCCATTCCATTCCATTCCATGGAATTCCGTTCCATTCCATTCCATTCCGTTCCGTTCCGTCCCGTTCCGTTCCGTTCCGTTCCGTTGCGTTCCGTTCCGTTCTACTCGGGTTGATTCAATTCTATTCCATTCCATTCCATTCCATTCCATTCGATTCCATTCGATTCCACTCCATTCCATTCCATAGAATTCCATTCCATTCCATTCCATTCCATTGAATTCCTTTCCATTCCATTCCATTCCATTGAATTCCATTCCATTCCATTCCATTCCATTCCATTGAATTCCATTCCATTCCATTCCATTCCATTCCATTCCATTCCATTCCATTCCATTCCATTCCATTCCATTCTACTGGTGTCCATTCCATTCCATTCCATTCCATTCCATTCCCTTCCATTCCATTCCTTTCCATTCCATTGCATTCCATTGCATTCCATTCCATTCCATTCCATTCCACTCCACTCCACTCCACTCCACTCCATTCCACTCCACTCCACTCCGGTACATTCCATTCCATTCCATTCCATTCCATTCCGTGCTTCTCGGGTACATTCCGTTCCGTTCCATTCCATTCCATTCCATTCCATTCCGTTCCAGTGCACTCTACTCCACTCCACTCCACTCCACTCCACTCCGGTACATTCCATTCCATTCCATTCCATTCCATTTCCATTCCCATTCCATTTCCATTCCCGTTCCATTTCCATTCCCGTTTCTTTTCCATTCCCGTTCCATTTCCATTCCAGTTCCATTACCATTCCCGTTCCATTTCCATTCCCGATCCATTTCCATTCCCGTTCCTTTTCCATTCCCGTTCCATTTCCATTCCCGTTCCGTTACCATTCCCGTTCCATTTCAGTTCCCGTTCCATTTCCATTCCCGTTCCATTTCCATTCCCTTTCCATTTCCATTTCATTCCATTCCGTTCTGCTCGGGTACATTCCATTCCATTCCATTGCATTCCATTCCGTTCTGCTCCTGTCCATTCCATTCCATTCCATTCCGTTCCATTCCGTTCTACTCGGGTAGATTCCATTCCATTCCATTCCATTCCATTCCATTCCATTCCATTCCATTCCATTCCATTCCATTCCATTCCATTCCATTCCAATCCATTCCATGGAATTCCATTCCATTCCATTCCATTCCATTCCATAGAATTCCATTCCATTCCATTCCATTCCATTGAATTCCGTTCCATTCCATTCCATTCTGTTCCGTTCCATTCCGTTCCGTTGCGTTCCGTTCCGTTCCATTGCGTTCCGTTCCGTTCTACTCGGGTTGATTCCATTCTATTCCATTCCATTCCAATCCATTCCTTTCCATTCCATTGAATTCCATTCCATTCCATTCCATTCCATTCCATTCCATTCCATTCCATTCCATTCCATTCCATTCCATTCCATTCCATTCCATTGAATTCCATTCCATTCCATTCCATTCCATTCCATTCCATCCCATTCCATTCCATTCCATTCCATTCCGTTCTACTCGGGTTGATTCCATTCTATTCCATTCCATTCCATTCGATCCCATTTGATTCCATTCGATTCCATTCAATTCCATTCGATTCCATTCCATTCCACTCCATTCCATTCCATTGAATTCCATTCCATTCCATTCCATTCCATTCCATTCCATGGAATTCCATTCCATTCCATTCCATTCCATTCCATAGAATTCCATTCCATTCCATTCCATTCCATTGAATTCCGTTCCATTCCATTCCATTCCGTTCCGTTCCGTTCCGTTCCGTTCCGTTGCGTTCCGTTCCGTTCCGTTGTGTTCCGTTCCGTTCTACTCGGGTTGATTCCATTCTATTCCATTCCATTCCAATCCATTCCATTCCATTCCATTGAATTCCATTCCATTCCATTCCATTCCATTCCATTCCATTCCATTCCATTCCATAGAATTCCATTCCATTCCATTCCATTACATTCCATTACATTCCATTCCATAGAATTCCATTCGATTCCAATCCATTCCATGGAATTCCGTTCCATTCCATTCCATTCCGTTCCGTTCCGTCCCGTTCCCTTCCGTTCCGTTCCGTTGCGTTCCGTTCCGTTCTACTCGGGTTGATTCCATTCTATTCCATTCCATTCCATTCGATTCCATTCGATTCCATTCGATTCCACTCCATTCCATTCCATAGAATTCCATTCCATTCCATTCCATTCCATTGAATTCCATTCCATTCCATTCCATTCCATAGAATTCCATTCCATTCCATTCCATTCCATTGAATTCCATTCCATTCCATTCCATTCCATTCCATTCCATTCCATTCCATTCCATTCTACTGTTGTCCATTCCATTCCATTCCATTCCATTCCATTCCATTCCATTCCATTCCATTCCATTCCTTTCCATTCCATTGCATTCCATTGCATTCCATTCCATTCCATTCCATTCCATTCCATTCCATTCCATTCCATTCCATTCCATTCCATTCCACTCCACACCACTCCACTCCACTCCATTCCACTCCACTCCACTCCGGTACATTCCATTCCATTCCATTCCATTCCATTCCATTCCATTCCATTCCATTCCGTGCTTCTCGGTTACATTCCGTTCCGTTCCATTCCATTCCATTCCATTCCATTCCGTTCCAGTGCACTCTACTCCACTCCACTCCACTCCGGTACATTCCATTCCATTCCATTCCATTCCATTCCATTCCATTTCCATTCCCATTCCATTTCCATTCCCGTTCCATTTCCATTCCCGTTTCTTTTCCATTCCCGTTCCATTTCCATTCCAGTTCCATTACCATTCCCGTTCCATTTCCATTCCCGATCCATTTCCATTCCCGTTCCTTGTCCATTCCCGTTCCATTTCCATTCCTGTTCCGTTACCATTCCCGTTCCATTTCCGTTCCCGTTCCGTTTCCGTTCCCGTTCCATTTCCGTTCTCGTTCCGTTTCCGTTCCCGTTCCATTTCCATTCCCGTTCCATTTCCGTTCCCGTTCCATTTCCATTCCCGTTCCATTTCCATTCCCTTTCCATTTCCACTTCATTCCATTCCGTTCTGCTCGGGTACATTCCATTCCATTCCATTGCATTCCATTCCGTTCTGCTCCTGTCCATTCCATTCCATTCCATTCCGTTCCATTCCGTTCTACTCGGGTAGATTAAATTCCATTCCATTCCATTCCATTCCATTCCATTCCATTCCATTCCATTCCATTCCATTCCATTCCATTCTACTGGTGTCCATTCCATTCCATTCCATTCCATTCCATTCCATTCCATTCCATTCCATTGCATTCCATTCCATTCCATTCCATTCCATTCCGTTCCGTTCTACTCGGTTACATTCCATTCCATTCCATTCCATTCCGTTCTACTCGGGTAGATTCCATTCCATTCCATTCCATTCCTTTCCATTCCATTGCATTCCATTGCATTGCATTGCACTCAATTCCATTCCATTCCATTCCATTCCATTCCATAGAATTCCGTTCCATTCCATTCCATTCCATTCCATTCCATTCCATTCCATTCCATTCCATTCCATTCCATTCCATTCCATTCCATTCTACTCGGGTTGATTGCATTCTATTCCATTCCATTCCATTCGATTCCATTCGATTCCATTCGATTCCATTCGATTCCATTCCATTCCATTCCATTCCATTCCATTCCATTGAATTCCATTCCATTCCATTCCATGGAATTCCATTCCATTGAATTCCATTCCATTCCATTCCATGGAATTCCATTCCATTCCATTCCATTCCATTGAATTCCATTCCGTTCCATTCCATTCCATTGAATTCCGTTCCATTCCACTCCATTCCATTCCGTTCCGTTCCGTTCCGTTCCCTTCCGTTGCGTTCCGCTCCGTTCTACTCGGGTTGATTCCATTCTATTCCATTCCAGTCCATTCGATCCCATTCGATTCCATTCGATTCCATTCGATTCCATTCGATTCCACTCCATTCCATTCCATAGAATTCCATTCCATTCCATTCCATTCCATTCCATTCCATTGAATTCCATTCCATTCCATTCCATTCCATTCCATTCCATTCCATTGAATTCCATTCCATTCCATTCCATTCCATGGAATTCCATTCCATTCCATTCCATTCCATTCCATAGAATTCCATTCCATTCCATTGAATTCCGTTCCATTCCATTCCATTCTGTTCCGTTCCATTCCGTTCCGTTGCGTTCCGTTCCGTTCCATTGCGTTCCGTTCCGTTCTACTCGGGTTGATTCCATTCTATTCCATTCCATTCCAATCCATTCCTTTCCATTCCATTGAATTCCATTCCATTCCATTCCATTCCATTCCATTCCATTCCATAGAATTCCATTCCATTTCATTCCATTCCATTCCATTCCATTCCATTCCATTCCATTGAATTCCATTCCATTCCATTCCATTCCATGGAATTCCGTTCCATTCCATTCCATTCCGTTCCGTTCCGTCCCGTTCCGCTCCGTTGCTTTCCGTTCCGTTCTACTCGGGTTGATTCCATTCTATTCCATTCCTTTCCATTCGATTCCATTCGATTCCATTCGATTCCATTCGATTCCATTCCATTCCATTCCATTGAATTCCGTTCCATTCCATTCCATTCCATTGAATTCCATTCCATTCCATTCCATTCCATTCCATTCCATTGAATTCCATTCCATTCCATTCCATTCCATTCCATAGAATTCCATTCCGTTCCATTCCATTCCATTGAATTCCGTTCCATTCCATTCCATTCCATTCCATTCCATTCCATTCCATTGAATTCCATTCCATTCCATTCCATAGAATTCCATTCCATTCCATTCCATTTGAATTCCATTCCGTTCCATTCCATTCCATTCCATTCCATTCCATTCCATTCCATTCCATTCCATTCTACTCGGGTTGATTCCATTCTATTCCATTCCATTCCATTCGATTCCATTCGATTCGATTCGATTCCATTCCATTCCATTCCATTCCATTCCATTCCGTTCTACTCGGGTTGATTCCATTCTATTCCATTCCATTCCATTCGATTCCGTTCCATTCCATTCCATTCCATTCCATTCCATTCCATTCCATTGAATTCCATTCCATTCCATTCCATTGAATTCCGTTCCATTCCATTCCATTCCGTTCCGTTCCGTCCCGTTCCATTCCATTCCGTTCCGTTGCGTGCCGTTCTGTTCTACTCGGGATGATTCCATTCTATTCCATTCCATTCCATTCCATTCCATTCGATTCCAATTGATTCCATTCGATTCCATTCGATTCCATTCCATTCCATTCCATTGAATTCCATTCCGTTCCACTCCATTCCATTCCATTCCATTGAATTCCATTCCAATCCATTCCATTCCATTCCATTCCATTGAATTCCATTCCATTCCATTCCATTCCATTCCATTGAATTCCATTCCATTCCATTCCATTCCATTCCATTGAATTCCATTCCATTCCATTCCATAGAATTCCATTCCATTCCTTTCCATTCCATTCCATTCCATTCCATTCCATTCCATTTGAATTCCATTCCATTCCATTCCATTCCATTCTATTCCATTCCATTCCATTCCATTCCATTCCATTCCATTCTACTCGGGTGGATTGCATTCTATTCCATTCCATTCCATTCGATTCCATTCGATTCCATTCGATTCCATTCGATTCCATTCCATTCCATTCCATTCCATTCCATTCCATTGAATTCCCTTCCATTCCATTCCATTCCATTCCATTGAATTCCATTCCATTCCATTCCATTGCATTCCATTCCATTCCATTCCATTCCATTCCATTCCATTCCATTCCATTCCATTCCATGCCATTGAATTCCATTCCATTCCATTCCATTCCATTGAATTCCGTTCCTTTCCATTCCATTCCGTTCCGTTCCATTCCGTTCCGTTCCGTTCCGTTCCGTTGCGTTCCGTTCCGTTCCGTTGCATTCCGTTCCGTTCTACTCGGGTTGATTCCATTCTATTCCATTCCATTCCATTCCATTCCATTCCATTGAATTCCATTCCATTCAATTCCATAGAATTCCGTTCCATTCCATTCCATTCCATTCCATTCCATTCCATTCCATTGAATTCCATTCCATTCCATTCCATTCCATTCCATTGAATTCCATTCCGTTCCATTCCATTCCATTCCATTCCGTTCCGTTCCGTTCCGTTCCGTTCCGTTGCGTTCCGCTCCGTTCTACTGGGGTTGATTCCATTCTATTCCATTCCATTCCATTCGATCCCATTCGATTCCATTCGATTCCATTCGATTCCATTCGATTCCACTCCATTCCATTCCATAGAATTCCATTCCATTCCATTCCATTCCATTCCATGGAATTCCATTCCATTCCATTCCATTCCATTCCATTCCATAGAATTCCATTCCATTCCATTCCATTCCATTGAATTCCGTTTCTTTCCATTCCATTCCGTTCCGTTCCGTTCCGTTCCGTTGCGTTCCGTTCCGTTCTACTCGGGTTGATTCCATTCTATTCCATTCCATTCCAATCCATTCCTTTCCATTGCATTGAATTCCATTGAATTCCATTCCATTCCATTCCATTCCATTCCATTCCATTCCATAGAATTCCATTCCATTTCATTCCATTCCATTCCATTCCATTCCATTCCATTCCATTCCATTCCATTGAATTCCATTCCATTCCATTCCATGGAATTCCGTTCCATTCCATTCCATTCCGTTCCGTTCCGTCCCGTTCCGCTCCGTTGCGTTCCGTTCCGTTCTACTCGGGATGATTCCATTCTATTCCATTCCTTTCCATTCGATTCCATTCGATTCCATTCGATTCCATTCCATTCCATTCCATTGAATTCCATTCCATTCCATTCCATTCCATTGAATTCCATTCCATTCCATTCCATTCCATTCCATTCCATTGAATTCCATTCCATTCCATTCCATTCCATTCCATAGAATTCCATTCCGTTCCATTCCATTCCATTGAATTCCGTTCCATTCCATTCCATTCCATTCCATTCCATTCCATTCCATTGAATTCCATTCCATTCCATTCCATAGAATTCCATTCCGTTCCATTCCATTCCATTCCATTCAATTCCATTCCATTCCATTCCATTCCATTCCATTTGAATTCCATTCCGTTCCATTCCATTCCATTCCCTTCCATTCCATTCCATTCCATTCTACTCGGGTTGATTCCATTCTATTCCATTCCATTCCATTCGATTCCATTCGATTCGATTCGATTCCATTCCATTCCATTCCATTCCATTCCATTCCGTTCTACTCGGGTTGATTCCATTCTATTCCATTCCATTCCATTCGATTCCATTCGATTCCATTCGATTCCATTCGATTCCATTCCATTCCATAGAATTCCATTCCAATCCATTCCATTCCATTGCATTGAATTCCATTCCATTCCATTCCATTACATTCCATTTCATTGAATTCCATTCAATTCCATTCCATTCCATTCCATTCCATTGAATTCCATTCCATTCCATTCCATTCCATTCCATTCCATTCCATTCTACTCGGGTTGATTCCATTCTATTCCATTCCATTCCATTCGATCCCATTCGATTCCATTCGATTCCGTTCCATTCCATTCCATTCCATTCCATTCCATTCCATTCCATTGAATTCCATTCCATTCCATTCCATTCCATTCCATTCCATTCCATTCTACTGGTGTCCATTCCATTCCATTCCATTCCATTCCATTCCCTTCCATTCCATTCCTTTCCATTCCATTGCATTCCATTGCATTCCATTCCATTCCATTCCATTCCACTCCACTCCACTCCACTCCACTCCATTCCACTCCACTCCACTCTGGTACATTCCATTCCATTCCATTCCATTCCATTCCGTGCTTCTCGGGTACATTCCGTTCCGTTCCATTCCATTCCATTCCATTCCATTCCGTTCCAGTGCACTCTACTCCACTCCACTCCACTCCACTCCACTCCGGTACATTCCATTCCATTCCATTCCATTCCATTTCCATTCCCATTCCATTTCCATTCCCGTTCCATTTCCATTCCCGTTTCTTTTCCATTCCCGTTCCATTTCCATTCCAGTTCCATTACCATTCCCGTTCCATTTCCATTCCCGATCCATTTCCATTCCCGTTCCTTTTCCATTCCCGTTCCATTTCCATTCCCGTTCCGTTACCATTCCCGTTCCATTTCAGTTCCCGTTCCATTTCCATTCCCGTTCCATTTCCATTCCCTTTCCATTTCCATTTCATTCCATTCCGTTCTGCTCGGGTACATTCCATTCCATTCCATTGCATTCCATTCCGTTCTGCTCCTGTCCATTCCATTCCATTCCATTCCGTTCCATTCCGTTCTACTCGGGTAGATTCCATTCCATTCCATTCCATTCCATTCCATTCCATTCCATTCCATTCCATTCCATTCCAATCCATTCCATGGAATTCCATTCTATTCCATTCCATTCCATTCCATAGAATTCCATTCCATTCCATTCCATTCCATTGAATTCCGTTCCATTCCATTCCATTCTGTTCCGTTCCATTCCGTTCCGTTGCGTTCCGTTCCGTTCCATTGTGTTCCGTTCCGTTCTACTCGGGTTGATTCCATTCTATTCCATTCCATTCCAATCCATTCCTTTCCATTCCATGGAATTCCATTCCATTCCATTCCATTCCATTCCATTCCATAGAATTCCATTCCATTTCATTCCATTCCATTCCATTCCATTCCATTCCATTCCATTGAATTCCATTCCATTCCATTCCATTCCATTCCATTCCATTCCATTCCATTCCATTCCATTCCATTCCATTCCATTCCATCCCATTCCATTCCATTCCATTCCATTCCGTTCTACTCTGGTTGATTCCATTCTTTTCCATTCCATTCCATTCGATCCCATTTGATTCCATTCGATTCCATTCAATTCCATTCGATTCCATTCCATTCCACTCCATTCCATTCCATTGAATTCCATTCCATTCCATTCCATTCCATTCCATTCCATGGAATTCCATTCCATTCCATTCCATTCCGTTCCATAGAATTCCATTCCATTCCATTCCATTCCATTGAATTCCGTTCCATTCCATTCCATTCCGTTCCGTTCCGTTCCGTTCTGTTCCGTTGCGTTCCGTTCCGTTCCGTTGTGTTCCGTTCCGTTCTACTCGGGTTGATTCCATTCTATTCCATTCCATTCCAATCCATTCCATTCCATTCCATTGAATTCCATTCCATTCCATTCCATTCCATTCCATTCCATTCCATTCCATAGAATTCCATTCCATTCCATTCCATTACATTCCATTACATTCCATTCCATAGAATTCCATTCGATTCCAATCCATTCCATGGAATTCCGTTCCATTCCATTCCATTCCGTTCCGTTCCGTCCCGTTCCCTTCCGTTCCGTTCCGTTGCGTTCCGTTCCGTTCTACTCGGGTTGATTCCATTCTATTCCATTCCATTCCATTCGATTCCATTCGATTCCATTCGATTCCACTCCATTCCATTCCATAGAATTCCATTCCATTCCATTCCATTCCATTGAATTCCATTCCATTCCATTCCATTCCATTGAATTCCATTCCATTCCATTCCATTCCATTGAATTCCATTCCATTCCATTCCATTCCATTCCATTCCATTCCATTCCATTCCATTCTACTGTTGTCCATTCCATTCCATTCCATTCCATTCCATTCCATTCCATTCCATTCCATTCCATTCCTTTCCATTCCATTGCATTCCATTGCATTCCATTCCATTCCATTCCATTCCATTCCATTCCATTCCATTCCATTCCACTCCACACCACTCCACTCCACTCCATTCCACTCCACTCCACTCCGGTACATTCCATTCCATTCCATTCCATTCCATTCCATTCCATTCCATTCCATTCCATTCCGTGCTTCTCGGGTACATTCCGTTCCGTTCCATTCCATTCCATTCCATTCCATTCCGTTCCAGTGCACTCTACTCCACTCCACTCCACTCCGGTACATTCCATTCCATTCCATTCCATTCCATTCCATTCCATTTCCATTCCCATTCCATTTCCATTCCCGTTCCATTTCCATTCCCGTTTCTTTTCCATTCCCGTTCCATTTCCATTCCAGTTCCATTACCATTCCCGTTCCATTTCCATTCCCGATCCATTTCCATTCCCGTTCCTTTTCCATTCCCGTTCCATTTCCATTCCTGTTCCGTTACCATTCCCGTTCCATTTCCGTTCCCGTTCCGTTTCCGTTCCCGTTCCATTTCCGTTCTCGTTCCGTTTCCGTTCCCGTTCCATTTCCATTCCCGTTCCATTTCCGTTCCCGTTCCATTTCCATTCCCGTTCCATTTCCATTCCCTTTCCATTTCCACTTCATTCCATTCCGTTCTGCTCGGGTACATTCCATTCCATTCCATTGCATTCCATTCCGTTCTGCTCCTGTCCATTCCATTCCATTCCATTCCGTTCCATTCCGTTCTACTCGGGTAGATTAAATTCCATTCCATTCCATTCCATTCCATTCCATTCCATTCCATTCCATTCCATTCCATTCCATTCTACTGGTGTCCATTCCATTCCATTCCATTCCATTCCATTCCATTCCATTCCATTGCATTCCATTCCATTCCATTCCATTCCATTCCGTTCCGTTCTACTCGGTTACATTCCATTCAATTCCATTCCATTCCGTTCTACTCGGGTAGATTCCATTCCATTCCATTCCATTCCTTTCCATTCCATTGCATTCCATTGCATTGCATTGCACTCAATTCCATTCCATTCCATTCCATTCCATTCCATAGAATTCCGTTCCATTCCATTCCATTCCATTCCATTCCATTCCATTCCATTCCATTCCATTCCATTCCATTCCATTCCATTCCATTCTACTCGGGTTGATTGCATTCTATTCCATTCCATTCCATTCGATTCCATTCGATTCCATTCGATTCCATTCGATTCCATTCCATTCCATTCCATTCCATTCCATTCCATTGAATTCCATTCCATTCCATTCCATTCCATTCCATTGAATTCCATTCCATTCCATTCCATTCCATTCCATTCCATTCCATTCCATTCCATTGAATTCCATTCCGTTCCATTCCATTCCATTGAATTCCGTTCCATTCCACTCCATTCCATTCCGTTCCGTTCCGTTCCGTTCCCTTCCGTTGCGTTCCGCTCCGTTCTACTCGGGTTGATTCCATTCTATTCCATTCCAGTCCATTCGATCCCATTCGATTCCATTCGATTCCATTCGATTCCATTCGATTCCACTCCATTCCATTCCATAGAATTCCATTCCATTCCATTCCATTCCATTCCATTCCATTGAATTCCATTCCATTCCATTCCATTCCATTCCATTCCATTCCATTGAATTCCATTCCATTCCATTCCATTCCATGGAATTCCATTCCATTCCATTCCATTCCATTCCATAGAATTCCATTCCATTCCATTCCATTCCATTGAATTCCGTTCCATTCCATTCCATTCTGTTCCGTTCCATTCCGTTCCGTTGCGTTCCGTTCCGTTCCATTGCGTTCCGTTCCGTTCTACTCGGGTTGATTCCATTCTATTCCATTCCATTCCAATCCATTCCTTTCCATTCCATTGAATTCCATTCCATTCCATTCCATTCCATTCCATTCCATTCCATTCCATTCCATAGAATTCCATTCCATTTCATTCCATTCCATTCCATTCCATTCCATTCCATTCCATTGAATTCCATTCCATTCCATTCCATTCCATGGAATTCCGTTCCATTCCATTCCATTCCGTTCCGTTCCATCCCGTTCCGCTCCGTTGCTTTCCGTTCCGTTCTACTCGGGTTGATTCCATTCTATTCCATTCCTTTCCATTCGATTCCATTCGATTCCATTCGATTCCATTCGATTCCATTCCATTCCATTCCATTGAATTCCGTTCCATTCCATTCCATTCCATTGAATTCCATTCCATTCCATTCCATTCCATTCCATTCCATTGAATTCCATTCCATTCCATTCCATTCCATTCCATAGAATTCCATTCCGTTCCATTCCATTCCATTGAATTCCGTTCCATTCCATTCCATTCCATTCCATTCCATTCCATTCCATTGAATTCCATTCCATTCCATTCCATAGAATTCCATTCCATTCCATTCCATTTGAATTCCATTCCGTTCCATTCCATTCCATTCCATTCCATTCCATTCCATTCCATTCTACTCGGGTTGATTCCATTCTATTCCATTTCATTCCATTCGATTCCATTCGATTCGATTCGATTCCATTCCATTCCATTCCATTCCATTCCATTCCGTTCTACTCGGGTTGATTCCATTCTATTCCATTCCATTCCATTCGATTCCGTTCCATTCCATTCCATTCCATTCCATTGAATTCCATTCCATTCCATTCCATTGAATTCCGTTCCATTCCATTCCATTCCCTTCCGTTCCGTCCCGTTCCATTCCATTCCGTTCCGTTGCGTGCCGTTCTGTTCTACTCGGGATGATTCCATTCTATTCCATTCCATTCCATTCCATTCCATTCGATTCCAATTGATTCCATTCGATTCCATTCGATTCCATTCCATTCCATTCCATTGAATTCCATTCCGTTCCACTCCATTCCATTCCATTCCATTGAATTCCATTCCAATCCATTCCATTCCATTCCATTCCATGGAATTCCATTCCATTCCATTCCATTCCATTCCATAGAATTCCATTCCTTTCCATTCCATTCCATTGAATTCCGTTCCATTCCATTCCATTCTGTTCCGTTCCATTCCGTTCCGTTGCGTTCCGTTCCGTTCCATTGCGTTCCGTTCCGTTCTACTCGGGTTGATTCCATTCTATTCCATTCCATTCCAATCCATTCCTTTCCATTCCATTGAATTCCATTCCATTCCATTCCATTCCATTCCATTCCATTCCATTCCATTCCATAGAATTCCATTCCATTTCATTCCATTCCATTCCATTCCATTCCATTCCATTCCATTGAATTCCATTCCATTCCATTCCATTCCATGGAATTCCGTTCCATTCCATTCCATTCCGTTCCGTTCCGTCCCGTTCCGCTCCGTTGCTTTCCGTTCCGTTCTACTCGGGTTGATTCCATTCTATTCCATTCCTTTCCATTCGATTCCATTCGATTCCATTCGATTCCATTCGATTCCATTCCATTCCATTCCATTGAATTCCGTTCCATTCCATTCCATTCCATTGAATTCCATTCCATTCCATTCCATTCCATTCCATTCCATTGAATTCCATTCCATTCCATTCCATTCCATTCCATAGAATTCCATTCCGTTCCATTCCATTCCATTGAATTCCGTTCCATTCCATTCCATTCCATTCCATTCCATTCCATTCCATTGAATTCCATTCCATTCCATTCCATAGAATTCCATTCCATTCCATTCCATTTGAATTCCATTCCGTTCCATTCCATTCCATTCCATTCCATTCCATTCCATTCCATTCCATTCCATTCTACTCGGGTTGATTCCATTCTATTCCATTTCATTCCATTCGATTCCATTCGATTCGATTCGATTCCATTCCATTCCATTCCATTCCTTTCCATTCCGTTCTACTCGGGTTGATTCCATTCTATTCCATTCCATTCCATTCGATTCCGTTCCATTCCATTCCATTCCATTCCATTCCATTCCATTCCATTGAATTCCATTCCATTCCATTCCATTGAATTCCGTTCCATTCCATTCCATTCCGTTCCGTTCCGTCCCGTTCCATTCCATTCCGTTCCGTTGCGTGCCGTTCTGTTCTACTCGGGATGATTCCATTCTATTCCATTCCATTCCATTCCATTCCATTCGATTCCAATTGATTCCATTCGATTCCATTCGATTCCATTCCATTCCATTCCATTGAATTCCATTCCGTTCCACTCCATTCCATTCCATTCCATTGAATTCCATTCCAATCCATTCCATTCCATTCCATTCCATTGAATTCCATTCCATTCCATTCCATTCCATTCCATTCCATTCCATTCCATTCCATTCCATTCCATTCCATTCCATTGAATTCCATTCCATTCCATTCCATAGAATTCCATTCCATTCCTTTCCATTCCATTCCATTCCATTCCATTCCATTCCATTCCATTTGAATTCCATTCCATTCCATTCCATTCCATTCTATTCCATTCCATTCCATTCCATTCCATTCCATTCCATTCTACTCGGGTGGATTGCATTCTATTCCATTCCATTCCATTCGATTCCATTCGATTCCATTCGATTCCATTCGATTCCATTCCATTCCATTCCATTCCATTCCATTCCATTGAATTCCCTTCCATTCCATTCCATTCCATTCCATTGAATTCCATTCCATTCCATTCCATTGCATTCCATTCCATTCCATTCCATTCCATTCCATTCCATTCCATTCCATTCCATTGAATTCCATTCCATTCCATTCCATTCCATTGAATTCCGTTCCTTTCCATTCCATTCCGTTCCGTTCCATTCCGTTCCGTTCCGTTCCGTTGCGTTCCGTTCCGTTCCGTTGCATTCCGTTCCGTTCTACTCGGGTTGATTCCATTCTATTCCATTCCATTCCATTCCATTCCATTCCATTGAATTCCATTCCATTCAATTCCATAGAATTCCGTTCCATTCCATTCCATTCCATTCCATTCCATTCCATTCCATTCCATTCCATTGAATTCCATTCCATTCCATTCCATTCCATTCCATTGAATTCCATTCCGTTCCATTCCATTCCATTGAATTCCGTTCCATTCCATTCCATTCCATTCCGTTCCGTTCCGTTCCGTTCCGTTCCGTTGCGTTCCGCTCCGTTCTACTGGGGTTGATTCCATTCTATTCCATTCCATTCCATTCGATCCCATTCGATTCCATTCGATTCCATTCGATTCCATTCGATTCCACTCCATTCCATTCCATAGAATTCCATTCCATTCCATTCCATTCCATTCCATGGAATTCCATTCCATTCCATTCCATTCCATTCCATTCCATAGAATTCCATTCCATTCCATTCCATTCCATTGAATTCCGTTCCATTCCATTCCATTCCGTTCCGTTCCGTTCCATTCCGTTGCGTTCCGTTCCGTTCCGTTGCGTTCCGTTCCGTTCTACTCGGGTTGATTCCATTCTATTCCATTCCATTCCAATCCATTCCTTTCCATTCCATTGAATTCCATTGAATTCCATTCCATTCCATTCCATTCCATTCCATTCCATTCCATAGAATTCCATTCCATTTCATTCCATTCCATTCCATTCCATTCCATTTCATTCCATTCCATTCCATTCCATTCCATGGAATTCCGTTCCATTCCATTCCATTCCGTTCCGTTCCGTCCCGTTCCGCTCCGTTGCGTTCCGTTCCGTTCTACTCGGGTTGATTCCATTCTATTCCATTCCTTTCCATTCGATTCCATTCGATTCCATTCGATTCCATTCCATTCCATTCCATTGAATTCCATTCCATTCCATTCCATTCCATTGAATTCCATTCCATTCCATTCCATTCCATTCCATTCCATTGAATTCCATTCCATTCCATTCCATTCCATTCCATAGAATTCCATTCCGTTCCATTCCATTCCATTGAATTCCGTTCCATTCCATTCCATTCCATTCCATTCCATTCCATTCCATTGAATTCCATTCCATTCCATTCCATAGAATTCCATTCCGTTCCATTCCATTCCATTCCATTCAATTCCACTCCATTCCATTCCATTCCATTCCATTTGAATTCCATTCCGTTCCATTCCATTCCATTCCCTTCCATTCCATTCCATTCCATTCTACTCGGGTTGATTCCATTCTATTCCATTCCATTCCATTCGATTCCATTCGATTCGATTCGATTCCATTCCATTCCATTCCATTCCATTCCATTCCGTTCTACTCGGGTTGATTCCATTCTATTCCATTCCATTCCATTCGATTCCATTCGATTCCATTCGATTCCATTCGATTCCATTCCATTCCATAGAATTCCATTCCATTCCATTCCATTCCATTCCATTGAATTCCATTCCATTCCATTCCATTACATTCCATTTCATTGAATTCCATTCAATTCCATTCCATTCCATTCCATTCCATTGAATTCCATTCCATTCCATTCCATTCCATTCCATTCCATTCCATTCTACTCGGGTTGATTCCATTCTATTCCATTCCATTCCATTCGATCCCATTCGATTCCATTCGATTCCGTTCCATTCCATTCCATTCCATTCCATTCCATTCCATTCCATTCCATTGAATTCCATTCCATTCCATTCCATTGAATTCCGTTCCATTCCATTCCATTCCGTTCCGTTCCGTCCCGTTCCATTCCATTCCGTTCCGTTGCGTGCCGTTGTGTTCTACTCGGGATGATTCCATTCTATTCCATTCCATTCCATTCCATTCCATTCGATACCAATTGATTCCATTCGATTCCATTCGATTCCATTCCATTCCATTCCATTGAATTCCATTCCGTTCCACTCCATTCCATTCCATTGAATTCCATTCCATTCCATTCCATTCTACTCGGGTTGATTGCATTCTATTCCATTCCATTCCATTCGATTCCATTCGATTCCATTCGATTCCATTCCATTCCATTCCATTGAATTCCATTCCATTCCATTCGATTCCATTCCATTCCATTCCATTGAATTCCATTCCATTCCATTCCATTCCATTTGAATTCCATTCCATTCCATTCCATTCCATTCCATTCCATTCCATTCCATTCGATTCCATTCGATTCCATTCCATTCCATTCCATTCTACTCCATTCCATTCCATTCGATTCCATTCCATTCCATTCCTTTCCGTTCCATTCCATTCGATTCCATTCCATTCCATTCCATTCCGTTCTACTCGGGTTCATTCCATTCCATTCCATTCCTTTCCATTCTATTGCATTGAATTCCTTTCCATTCCATTCCAATCCATTCCTTTCTTCTCGGGTTGATTCCATTCCATTCCATTCCATTCCATTCCATTCGATTCCATTCGATTCCATTCCATTCCATTCCATTGTACTCCATTCCATTCCATTCTATTCCATTCCATTCCATTCCCTTCTGTTCCATTCCATTCGATTCCAATCGATTCCATTCCATTCCATTCCATTCCGTTCTACTCGGGTTCATTCCATTCCATTCCATTCCATTCCATTCCATTGCATTCCATTCCATTCTACTCGGGTTGATTCCATTCCATTCCATTCCATTCCATTCCATTCAATTCCATTCGATTCCATTCGATTCCATTCCATTCCATTCCAATCCATTCCATTCTACCCGGGTTGATTCCATTCCACTCCATTCCATTCAATTCCATTCCATTCCATTCCGTTCAACTCGGGTTCATTCCATTCCATTCCATTCCATTCCATTCTATTCCATTGAATTCCATTCCATTCCATTCCATTCCATTCCATTCCATTCCATTCCATTGAATTCCATTGAATTACATTCCATTCCATTACATGGAATTCCATTCCATTCCACTCCATTCCATTCCACTCCACTCCACTCCACTCCACTCCACTGCACTCCACTCCACTCCACTCCATTCCATTCCATTCCATTCCATTGAATTCCATTGAATTCCATTCCATTGAATTCCATTCCGTTCTGTTCCGTTCCGTTCCGTTCCGTTCCGCTCTACTCGGGTTGATTCCATTCTATTCCATTCCATTCCATTCGATTCCATTCGATTCCATCCGATTCCATTCGATTCCATTCGATTCCATTCCATTCCATTCCATTCCATTCCATTCCATTCCATTCCATTGAATTCCATTCCATTCCATTCCATTCCATTCCATTCCATTCCATTGAATTCCATTCCATTCCTTTCCATTCCATTCCACTCCATTCCATTCCACTCCACTCCACTCCACTCCACTCCACTCCACTAAACTCCACTCCATTCCATTCCATTCCATTCCATTCCATTGAATTCCATTGAATTCCATTCCATTGAATTCCATTGAATTCAATTCCATTGAATTCCATTCCGTTCCGTTCCGTTCCGTTCCGTTCCGCTCTACTCGGATTGATTCCATTCTATTCCATTCCATTCCATTCGATTCCATTCGATTCCATTCGATTCCATTCGATTCCATTCGATTCCATTCCATTCCATTCCATTCCATTCCATTCCATTCCATTCTATTCCATTCCATTCCATTGAATTCCATTCCATTCCATTCCATTCCATTCCATTCTATTCCATTCCATTGAATTCCATTCCGTTCCGTTCCGTTCCGTTCCGTTCCGCTCTACTCGGATTGATTCCATTCTATTCCATTCCATTCCATTCGATTCCATTCGATTCCATTCGATTCCATTCGATTCCATTCCATTCCATTCCATTCCATTCCATTCCATTCCATTCCATTCCATTCCATTGAATTCCATTCCATTCCATTCCATTCCATTCCATTCCATTCCATTCCATTCCATTGAATTCCATTCCATTCCATTCCATTCCATTCCATTCTATTCCATTCCATTGAATTCCATTCCATTCCTTTCCATTCCATTCCACTCCATTCCTTTCCACTCCACTCCACTCCACTCCACTCCACTCCACTAAACTCCACTCCATTCCATTCCATTCCATTCCATTCTACTGGTGTCCATTCCATTCCATTCCATTCCATTCCATTCCATTCCATTCCATTCCATTCCACTCCACTCCACTCCACTCCACTCCACTCCACTCCGGTACATTCCATTAAATTCCAATCCATTCCATTCCATTCGTGTCCATTCCATTCCATTCCATTCCATTGCATTCCATTCCATTCCATTCCATTTGTTTCTACTCGGGTAGATACCATTCCAGTCCATTCCATTCCTTCCATTCCATTGCATTCCATGGCATTGCATTCCATTCCATTCCGTTCCATTCCATTCCATTCTATTTCATTCCATTCCATTCCATTCCATTCCGTTCCGTTCTACTGGTGTCCATTCCATTCCATTCCATTCCATTCCATTCCATTCCATTCTACTCTGGTAGATTCCATTCCATTCCATTCCATTCCTTTCCTTTCCATTCCATTGCATTCCATTGCATTGCATTCCATTCCATTCAGTTCCATTCCATTCCATTCCATTCCATTCCATTCCATTCCATTCCGTTCTACTCGGGTACAATCCATTCCATTCCATTCCATTCCATTCCATTCCATTCCATTCCATTCCACTCGGGTACATTCCATTCCATTCCATTCCACTCCACTCCACTCCACTCCACTCCACTCCACTCCACTCCACTCCACTGTATTCCCTTCCATTCCACTCCATTGAATTCCATTGAATTCCATTCCATTGAATTCCATTCCATTGAATTCCATTCCGTTCCGTTCCTTTCCGTTCCGTTCCACTCTACTCGGTTGATTCCATTCGATTCCATTCGATTCCATTCGATTCAATTCGATTCCATTCGATTCCATTCGATTCCATTCGATTCCATTCCATTCCATTCCATTCCATTGAATTCCATTCCATTCCATTCCATTCCATTCCATTCCATTCCATTGAATTCCATTGAATTCCATTCCATAGAATTCCATTCCATTCCATTCCATTGAATTTCATTCCTTTCCATTCCATTCCATTCCATTCCATTCCATTCCATTCCTATGAATTCCATTCCATTCCATTCCATTCCATTCCACTCCATTCCACTCCACTCCACTCCACTCCACTCCACTCCACTCAATTCTATTCCATTCCACTCCATTGAATTCCATTGAATTCCATTCCATTGAATTCCATTCCGTTCCGTTCCGTTCCGTTCCGTTCCGCTCTACTCGGGTTGATTCCATTCTATTCCATTCCATTCCATTCGATTGCAATCGATTCCATTCGATTCCATTCGATTCCACTCGATTCCATTGCATTCCATTCCATTCCATTGAATTCCATTCCATTCCATTCCATTCCATTCCATTCCATTGAATTTCATTCCATTCCATTCCATCGAATTCCATTCCATTCCATTGAATTCCGTTCCATTCCATTCCATTCCATTCCATTCCATTCCATTCCATTCCATTCCAATCCAGTCCATTCCATTCCATTGCATTCCATTGCATTGCATTGCATTCCATTCCATTCCATTCCATTCCATTCCATTCTTTTCCATTCCATTCCATTCCATTCCATTCCATTCCATTCCATTCCATTCCGTTCTACTCGTGTCCATTCCATTCCGTTCAATTCCATTCCATTCCATTCCATTCCATTCCTTTCCATTCCATTGCATTCCATTGCATTCCATTGCATTCCATTGCATTCCATTCCATTCCATTCCATTCCATTCCACTCCACTCCACTCCACTCCACTCCACTCCACTCCAGTACATTCCATTCCATTCCATTCCATTCCATTCCATTCCATTCCATTGCATTCCACTCCGTTCTACTCGGGTACATTCCGTTCCGTTCCATCCCATTCCATTCCATTCCATTCCATTCCATTCCAGTGCACTCCACTCCACTGCACTCCACACCACTCCGGTACATTCCATTCCATTCCATTCCATTCCATTCCATTCCATTCCATAACATTCCTTTCCCGTTCCATTTCCATTCCCGTTCCTTTTCCATTCCCGTTCCATTTCCATTCCCGTTCCATTTCCATTCCCGTTCCATTTCCATTCCCGTTCCATTTCCATTCCCGTTCCATTTCCGTTCCCGTTCCATTTCCGTTCCCGTTCCATTTCCGTTCCCGTTCCATTTCCGTTCCCGTTCCATTTCCGTTCCCGATCCATTTCCTTTCCCGTTCCATTTCCGTTCCCGTTCCATTTCCGTTCCCGTTCCATTTCCGTTCCCGTTCCATTTCCGTTCCCCTTCCATTTCCGTTCCCGTTCCATTTCCGTTCCCGTTCCATTTCCGTTCCCGTTTCATTTCCGTTCCCGTTCCGTTTCCGTTCCCGTTCAATTTCCGTTCCCGTTCCATTTCCATTACCTTTCCATTTCCATTCCCATTCCATTTCCATTCCTGATCTATTTCCTTTCCCATTCCATTTCCATTCCCATTCCATTTCCATTCCTATTCCATTTCCATTCCATTCCTTTCCGTTCTGCTCGGGTACATTCTATTCCATTCCATTCCATTCCATTCCATTCCATTCCATTCCATTCCGTTCTACTCGGGTAGATTCCATTCCATTCCATTCCTCTCCATTCCTTTCCAATCCATTGCATTCCATTGCATTGCATTGCATTCCATTCCATTCCATTCCATTTCATTCCATTCCATACCATTCCATTCCACTCCATTTCATTCCATTCCGTTCCGTTCTACTTGGTTACATTCCATTCAATTCCATTCCACTCCGTTCTACTCGGTTACATTCCATTCCATTCCATTCCATTCCATTCCATTCCATTCCGTTCTACTCGGGTACATTCCATTCCATTCCATTCCATTCCATTCCATTCCATTCCATTCCATTCCATTCCATTCGTGTCCATTCCATTCCATTCCATTCCATTCCATTTGTTTCTACTCGGGTAGATTCCATTCCAGTCCATTCCATTCCATTCCTTCCATTCCATTGCATTCCATGGCATTGCATTCCATTCCATTCCGTTCCATTCCATTCCATTCCATTTCATTCCATTCCATTCCATTCCATTCCGTTCCGTTCTACTGGTGTCCATTCCATTCCATTCCATTCCATTCCATTCTACTCGGGTAGATTCCATTCCATTCCATTCCATTCCTTTCCTTTCCATTCCATTGCATTCCATTGCATTGCATTCCATTCCATTCAGTTCCATTCCATTCCATTCCATTCCATTCCATTACATTCCATTCCATTACATTACATTACATTCTATTCGGGTACATTCCATTCCATTCCATTCCATTCTTTTCCATTCCATTCCATTCCATTCCTTTCCATTCCATTCCATTCCGTTCTACTCGTGTCCATTCCATTCCATTCCATTCCATTCCATTCCTATCCATTCCATTGCATTCCATTGCATTCCTTTCCATTCCATTCCATTCCATTCCATTCCATTCCATTGCATTCCATTCCATTCCATTCCATAACATTCCATTCCCGTTCCATTTCCATTCCCGTTCCTTTTCCATTCCCGTTCCATTTCCGTTCCCGTTCCATTTCCGTTCCCGTTCCATTTCCATTCCCGTTTCATTTCCATTACCGTTCCATTTCCATTCCCGTTCTATTCCCATCCCCGATCCATTTCCATTGCCATTCCATTTCCATTCCCGTTCCATTTCCATTCCCGATAAATTTCCATTCCCATTCCATTTCCATTCCTGTTCCATTTCCATTCCCATTCCATTTCCATTCCATTCCATTCCGTTCTGCTCGGGTACATTCTATTCCATTCCATTCCATTCCATTCCGTTCCATTCCGTTCTACTCGGGTAGATTCCATTCCATTCCATTCCACTCCATTCCTTTCCAATCCATTGCATTCCATTGCTTTGCATTGCATTCCATTCCATTCCATTCCATTCCATTCCATTCCATTCCATTCCATTCCGTTCCGTTCTACTCGGGTACATTCCATTCCATTCCATTCCATTCCATTCCATTCCATTCCATTCGTGTCCATTCCATTCCATTCCATTCCATTCCGTTTGTTTCTACTCGGGTAGATTCCATTCCATTCCATTCCGTTCCATTCTACTCGGGTACATTCCATTCCATGTCATTGCATTCCATTCCATTCCATTCCATTCCATTCCATTCCATTCCATTCGTGTCCATTCCATTCCATTCCATTCCATTCCATTCCATTTGTTTCTACTCGGGTAGATTCCATTCCAGTCCATTCCATTCCATTCCTTCCATTCCATTGCATTCCATGGCATTGCATTCCATTCCATTCCGTTCCATTCCATTCCATTCCATTTCATTCCATTCCATTCCATTCCATTCCGTTCCGTTCTACTGGTGTCCATTCCATTCCATTCCATTCCATTCCATTCCATTCCATTCTAATCGGGTAGATTCCATTCCATTATATTCCATTCCTTTCCTTTCCATTCCATTGCATTCCATTGCATTGCATTCCATTCCATTCAGTTCCTTTCCATTCCATTCCATTCCATTCCATTCCATTCCATTCCATTCCTTTCTATTCCATTCCATTACATTCCATTCCATTCCATTCCATTCCATTTCCATTCCATTCCATTCCGTTCTGCTCGGGTACATTCTATTCCATTCCATTCCATTCCATTCCGTTCCATTCCGTTCTACTCGGGTAGATTCCATTCCATTCCATTCCACTCCATTCCTTTCCAATCCATTGCATTCCATTGCATTGCATTGCATTCCATTCCATTCCATTCCATTCCATTCAATTCCATTCCATTCCATTCCATTCCATTCCATTCCATTCCGTATTCGGTTCCATTCGATTCCATTCGATTCCATTCCATTTCACTCCATTCCATTCCATTCCGTTCCGTTCCGTTCCGTTCCGTTCCGTTCCGTTCCGTTCTATTCGGGTTGATTCCATTCTATTCCATTCCATTCCATTCGATTCCATTCGATTCCATTCGATTCCATTCCATTCCATTCCATTCCATTCTATTCTATTGAATTCCATTCCATTCCATTCCATTTCATTCCAATCCATTTCATTCTACTTGGGTTGATTCCATTCCATTCCATTCCATTCCATTCCATTCCATTCCATTCCATTCCATTCCATTCCATTCCATTCCATTCCATTCCATTCCACTCAGGTTCATTCCATTCCATTCCATTCCATTCCATTCTATTCCACTGAATTCCATTCTATTCCATTCCATTCCATTCCATTCCATTCCTTTCCATTCCATTCCGTTCTACTCGGGTTGATTCCATTCCATTCCATTCCATTCCATTCCATTCCATTCCATTCCATTCCATTCTATTCCATTCGATTCCATTCGATTCCATTCCATTCCATTCCATTCCATTCCATCCCAATCCATTCCATTCTTCTCGGGTTGATTCCATTCCATTCCATTCCATTCCATTCCATCCCAATCCATTCCATTCTTCTCGGGTTGATTCCATTCCATTCCATTCCATTCCATTCCATTCCATTCCATTCCATTCCATTCGGTTCCATTCGATTCCATTCGATTCCATTCCATTCCATTCGATCCCATTCGATTCCATTCGATTCCGTTCCATTCCATTCCATTCCATTGAATTCCATTCCATTCCATTCCATTGAATTCCGTTCCATTCCATTCCATTCCGTTCCGTTCCGTCCCGTTCCATTCCATTCCGTTCCGTTGCGTGCCGTTCTGTTCTACTCGGGATGATTCCATTCTATTCCATTCCATTCCATTCCATTCCATTCGATTCCAATTGATTCCATTCGATTCCATTCGATTCCATTCCATTCCATTCCATTGAATTCCATTCCGTTCCACTCCATTCCATTCCATTCCATGGAATTCCATTCCAATCCATTCCATTCCATTCCATTCCATTGAATTCCATTCCATTCCATTCCATTCCATTCCATGGAATTCCATTCCATTCCATTCCATTCCATTCCATTGAATTCCATTCCATTCCATTCCATAGAATTCCATTCCATTCCTTTCCATTCCATTGCATTCCATTCCATTCCATTCCATTTGAATTCCATTCCATTCCATTCCATTCCATTCTATTCCATTCCATTCCATTCCATTCCATTCCATTCCATTCTACTCGGGTTGATTGCATTCTATTCCATTCCATTCCATTCGATTCCATTCGATTCCATTCGATTCCATTCGATTCCATTCCATTCCATTCCATTCCATTCCATTCCATTGAATTCCCTTCCATTCCATTCCATTCCATTCCATTGAATTCCATTCCATTCCATTCCATTGCATTCCATTCCATTCCATTCCATTCCATTCCATTCCATTCCATTCCATTCCATTGAATTCCATTCCATTCCATTCCATTCCATTGAATTCCGTTCCTTTCCATTCCATTCCGTTCCGTTCCATTCCGTTCCGTTCCGTTCCGTTCCGTTGCGTTCCGTTCCGTTCCGTTGCATTCCGTTCCGTTCTACTCGGGTTGATTCCATTCTATTCCATTCCATTCCATTCCATTCCATTCCATTGAATTCCATTCCATTCAATTCCATAGAATTCCGTTCCATTCCATTCCATTCCATTCCATTCCATTCCATTCCATTCCATTCCATTGAATTCCATTCCATTCCATTCCATTCCATTCCATTGAATTCCATTCCGTTCCATTCCATTCCATTGAATTCCGTTCCATTCCATTCCATTCCATTCCGTTCCGTTCCATTCCGTTCCGTTGCGTTCCGCTCCGTTCTACTGGGGTTGATTCCATTCTATTCCATTCCATTCCATTCGATCCCATTCGATTCCATTCGATTCCATTCGATTCCATTCGATTCCACTCCATTCCATTCCATAGAATTCCATTCCATTCCATTCCATTCCATTCCATGGAATTCCATTCCATTCCATTCCATTCCATTCCATTCCATAGAATTCCATTCCATTCCATTCCATTCCATTGAATTCCGTTCCACTCCATTCCATTCCGTTCCGTTCCGTTCCGTTCCGTTGCGTTCCGTTCCGTTCCGTTGCGTTCCGTTCCGTTCTACTCGGGTTGATTCCATTCTATTCCATTCCATTCCAATCCATTCCTTTCCATTCCATTGAATTCCATTCCATTCCATTCAATTCCATTCCATTCCATTCCATTCCATTCCATAGAATTCCATTCCATTTCATTCCATTCCATTCCATTCCATTCCATTCCAATCCATTCCATTGAATTCCATTCCATTCCATTCCATGGAATTCCGTTCCATTCCATTCCATTCCGTTCCGTTCCGTCCCGTTCCGCTCCGTTGCGTTCCGTTCCGTTCTACTCGGGTTGATTCCATTCTATTCCATTCCTTTCCATTCGATTCCATTCGATTCCATTCGATTCCATTCGATTCCATTCCATTCCATTCCATTGAATTCCATTCCATTCCATTCCATTCCATTGAATTCCATTCCATTCCATTCCATTCCATTGAATTCCATTCCATTCCATTCCATAGAATTCCATTCCGTTCCATTCCATTCCATTCCATTCAATTCCATTCCATTCCATTCCAATCCATTCCATTCCATTTGAATTCCATTCCGTTCCATTCCATTCCATTCCCTTCCATTCCATTCCATTCCATTCTACTCGGGTTGATTCCATTCTATTCCATTCCATTCCATTCGATTCCATTCGATTCGATTCGATTCCATTCCATTCCATTCCATTCCATTCCATTCCATTCCATTCCGTTCTACTCGGGTTGATTCCATTCTATTCCATTCCATTCCATTCGATTCCATTCGATTCCATTCGATTCCATTCGATTCCATTCCATTCCATAGAATTCCATTCCATTCCATTCCATTCCATTCCATTGAATTCCATTCCATTCCATTCCATTACATTCCATTTCATTGAATTCCATTCAATTCCATTCCATTCCATTCCATTCCATTGAATTCCATTCCATTCCATTCCATTCCATTCCATTCCATTCCATTCCATTCCATTCTACTCGGGTTGATTCCATTCTATTCCATTCCATTCCATTCGATCCCATTCGATTCCATTCGATTCCGTTCCATTCCATTCCATTCCATTCCATTCCATTCCATTCCATTCCATTCCATTGAATTCCATTCTATTCCATTCCATAGAATTCCGTTCCATTCCACTCCATTCCATTCCGTTCCGTTCCGTTCCGTTCCGTTCCCTTCCGTTGCGTTCCGCTCCGTTCTACTCGGGTTGATTCCATTCTATTCCATTCCAGTCCATTCGATCCCATTCGATTGCATTCGATTCCATTCGATTCCACTCCATTCCATTCCAAAGAATTCCATTCCATTCCATTCCATTCCATTCCATTCCATGCCATTGAATTCCATTCCATTCCATTCCATTCCATGGAATTCCATTCCATTCCATTCCATTCCAATCCATAGAATTCCATTCCATTCCATTCCATTCCATTGAATTCCGTTCCATTCCATTCCATTCCGTTCCGTTCCGTTCCGTTCCGTTGCGTTCCGTTCCGTTCCGTTGTGTTCCGTTCCGTTCTACTCGGGTTGATTCCATTCTATTCCATTCCATTCCAATCCATTCCATTCCATTCCATTCCATTCCATTCCATTCCATTCCATTCCATTGAATTCCATTCCATTCCATTCCATTCCATTCCATTCCATTCCATTGAATTCCATTCCATTCCATTCCATTCCATGGAATTCCGTTCCATTCCATTCCATTCCGTTCCGTTCCATCCCTTTCCGCTCCGTTGCGTTCCGTTCCGTTCTACTCGGGTTGATTCCATTCTATTCCATTCCTTTCCATTCGATTCCATTCGATTCCATTCGATTCCATTCGATTCCATTCCATTCCATTCCATTGAATTCCATTCCATTCCATTCCATTCCATTGAATTCCATTCCATTCCATTCCATTCCATTCCATTCCATTGAATTCCATTCCATTCCATTCCATTCCATTCCATAGAATTCCATTCCGTTCCATTCCATTCCTTTGAATTCCGTTCCATTCCATTCCATTCCATTCCATTCCATTCCATTCCATTGAATTCCATTCCATTCCATTTCATAGAATTCCATTCCGTTCCATTCCATTCCATTCCATTCAATTCCATTCCATTCCATTCCATTCCATTCCATTTGAATTCCATTCCGTTCCATTCCATTCCATTCCCTTCCATTCCATTCCATTCCATTCTACTCGGGTTGATTCCATTCTATTCCATTCCATTCCATTCGATTCCATTCGATTCGATTCGATTCGATTCCATTCCATTCCATTCCATTCCATTCCATTCCATTCCGTTCTACTCGGGTTGATTCCATTCTATTCCATTCCATTCCATTCGATTCCATTCGATTCCATTCGATTCCATTCGATTCCATTCCATTCCATAGAATTCCATTCCATTCCATTCCATTGAATTCCATTCCATTGAATTCCATTCCATTCCATTCCATTCCATTCCATTCCATTCTACTCGGGTTGATTCCATTCTATTCCATTCCATTCCATTCGATCCCATTCGATTCCATTCGATTCCGTTCCATTCCATTCCATTCCATTCCATTCCATTCCATTCCATTCCATTCCATTCCATTGAATTCCATTCCATTCCATTCCATTGAATTCCGTTCCATTCCATTCCATTCCGTTCCGTTCCGTCCCGTTCCATTCCATTCCGTTCCGTTGCGTGCCGTTCTGTTCTACTCGGAATGATTCCATTCTATTCCATTCCATTCCATTCCATTCCATTCGATACCAATTGATTCCTTTCGATTCCATTCGATTCCATTCCATTCCATTCCATTGAATTCCATTCCGTTCCACTCCATTCCATTCCATTCCATTGAATTCCATTCCAATCCATTCCATTCCATTCCATTCCATTGAATTCCATTCCATTCCATTCCATTCCATTCCATAGAATTCCATTCCATTCCATTCCATTCCATTCCATTGAATTCCATTCCATTCCATTCCATAGAATTCCGTTCCATACCATTCCATTCCATTCCATTCCATTCCATTCCGTTCCATTCCATTCCATTTGAATTCCATTCCATTCCATTCCATTCCATTCTATTCCATTCCATTCCATTCCATTCCATTCCATTCCATTCTACTCGGGTTGATTGCATTCTATTCCATTCCATTCCATTCGATTCCATTCGATTCCATTCGATTCCATTCCATTCCATTCCATTGAATTCCATTCCATTCCATTCCATTCCATTCCATTGAATTCCATTCCATTCCATTCCATTCCATTCCATTCCATTCCATTCCATTCCATTGAATTCCATTCCGTTCCATTCCATTCCATTGAATTCCGTTCCATTCCACTCCATTCCATTCCGTTCCGTTCCGTTCCGTTCCGTTCCCTTCCGTTGCGTTCCGCTCCGTTCTACTCGGGTTGATTCCATTCTATTCCATTCCAGTCCATTCGATCCCATTCGATTGCATTCGATTCCATTCGATTCCATTCGATTCCACTCCATTCCATTCCATAGAATTCCATTCCATTCCATTCCATTCCATTCCATTCCATTCCATTCCATTGAATTCCATTCCATTCCATTCCATTCCATGGAATTCCATTCCATTCCATTCCATTCCAATCCATAGAATTCCATTCCATTCCATTCCATTCCATTGAATTCCGTTCCATTCCATTCCATTCCGTTCCGTTCCGTTCCGTTCCGTTCCGTTGCGTTCCGTTCCGTTCCGTTGTGTTCCGTTCCGTTCTACTCGGGTTGATTCCATTCTATTCCATTCCATTCCAATCCATTCCATTCCATTCCATTCCATTCCATTCCATTCCATTCCATTCCATTCCATTTAATTCCATTCCATTCCATTCCATTCCATTCCATTCCATTCCATTGAATTCCATTCCATTCCATTCCATTCCATTCCATGGAATTCCGTTCCATTCCATTCCATTCCGTTCCGTTCCATCCCGTTCCGTTCCGTTCCGTTCCGTTCCGTTGCGTTCCGTTCCGTTCTACTAGGGTTGATTCCATTCTATTCCATTCCATTCCATTCGATTCCATTCGATTCCACTCCATTCCATTCCATAGAATTCCATTCCATTCCATTCCATTCCATTGAATTCCATTCCAATCCATTCCATTCCATTCCATTCCATTCCATTCCATTCCATTGAATTCCATTCCATTCCATTCCATTCCATTCCATTCCATTCCATTCCATTCTACTGGTGTCCATTCCATTCCATTCCATTCCATTCCATTCCATTCCATTCCTTTCCATTCCATTGCATTCCATTGCATTCCATTCCATTCCATTCCATTCCATTCCACTCCACTCCACTCCACTCCACTCCATTCCACTCCACTCCACTCCGGTACATTCCATTCCATTCCATTCCATTCCATTCCATTCCATTCCGTGCTTCTCGGGTACATTCCGTTCCGTTCCATTCCATTCCATTCCATTCCATTCCATTCCGTTCCAGTGCACTCTACTCCACTCCACTCCACTCCACTCCACTCCGGTACATTCCATTCCATTCCATTCCATTCCATTCCATTCCATTTCCATTCCCATTCCATTTCCATTCCCGTTCCATTTCCATTCCCGTTTCTTTTCCATTCCCGTTCCATTTCCATTCCAGTTCCATTACCATTCCCGTTCCATTTCCATTCCCGATCCATTTCCATTCCCGTTCCATTTCCATTCCTGTTCCATTTCCATTCTCGTTCCGTTACCATTCCCGTTCCATTTCCGTTCCCGTTCCGTTTCCGTTCCCGTTCCATTTCCGTTCTCGTTCCGTTTCCGTTCCCGTTCCATTTCCATTCCCGTTCCATTTCCGTTCCCTTTCCATTTCCATTCCCGTTCCATTTCCATTCCCTTTCCATTTCCATTTCATTCCATTCCATTCTGCTCGGGTACATTCCATTCCATTCCATTGCATTCCATTCCGTTCTGCTCCTGTCCATTCCATTCCATTCCATTCTGTTCCATTCCGTTCTACTCGGGTAGATTCCATTCCATCCCATTCCATTCCATTCCATTCCATTCCATTCCATTCCATTCTACTGGTGTCCATTCCATTCCATTCCATTCCATTCCATTCCATTCCATTCCATTCCATTCCATTCCATTGCATTCCATTCCATTCCATTCCATTCCGTTCCGTTCTACTCGGTTACATTCCATTCAATTCCATTCCATTCCGTTCTACTCGGTTAGATTCCATTCCATTCCATTCCATTCCTTTCCATTCCATTGCATTCCATTGCATTGCATTGCACTCAATTCCATTCCATTCCATTCCATTCCATTCCATTCCATTCCATTCCATTCCGTTCCGTTCAACTCGGTTACATTCCATTCAATTACATTCCATTCCGTTCTACTCGGTTACATACCATTCCATTCCATTCCATTCCATTCCAATCCATTCCATTCCATTCCATTCCGTTCTACTCGTGTACATTCCATTCCATTCCATTCCATTCCATTCCATTCCATTCCATTCCATTCCATTCCATTCCATTCCGTTCTACTTTGGTACATTCCATTCCATTCCATTCCATTCCATTCCATTCCATTCCATTCCATTCCATTCCATTCCATTCTACTCAGGTTGATTCCATTCTATTCCATTCCATTCCATTCCATTCCATTCCATTCCATTCCATTCGATTCCATTCCATTCCATTCCATAGAATTCCATTCCATTCCATTCCATTCCATGGAATTCCATTCCATTCCATTCCATGGAATTCCATTCCATTCCATTCCATTCCATGGAATTCCATTCCATTCTATTCCATGGAATTCCATTCCGTTCCATTCCATTCCATGGAATTCCATTCCATTCCATTCCATTCCATTCCATTCCATTCCATTCCATTGAATTCCATTCCGTTCCATTCCATTCCATTGAATTCCATTCCATTCCATTCCATTCCATTCCATTCCATTCCATTGAATTCCATTCCATTGAATTCCATTCCATTCCATTCCATTCCATTCCATTCCATCCCATTCCATTCCATTCCATTCCATTCCGTTCTACTCGGGTTGATTCCATTCTATTCCATTCCATTCCATTCGATCCCATTTGATTCCATTCGATTCCATTCAATTCCATTCGATTCCATTCCATTCCACTCCATTCCATTCCATTGAATTCCATTCCATTCCATTCCATTCCATTCCATTCCATTCCATTCCATGGAATTCCATTCCATTCCATTCCATTCCATTCCATAGAATTCCATTCCATTCCATTCCATTCCATTGAATTCCTTTCCATTCCATTCCGTTCCGTTCCGTTCCGTTCCGTTCCGTTGCGTTCCGTTCCGTTCCGTTGTGTTCCGTTCCGTTCTACTCGGGATGATTCCATTCTATTCCATTCCATTCCAATCCATTCCATTCCATTCCATTGAATTCCATTCCATTCCATTCCATTCCATTCCATTCCATTCCATTCCATTCCATTCCATTGAATTCCATTCCATTCCATTCCATTCCATTCCATTCCATTCCATTCCATTCCATTGAATTCCATTCCATTCCAATCCAATCCATGGAATTCCGTTCCATTCCATTCCATTCCGTTCCGTTCTGTCCCGTTCCGTTCCGTTCCGTTCCGCTGCGTTCCGTTCCGTTCTACTCGGGTTGATTCCATTCTATTCCATTCCATTCCATTCGATTCCATTCGATTCCATTCGATTCCACTCCATTCCATTCCATAGAATTCCATTCCATTCCATTCCATTCCATTGAATTCCATTCCATTCCATTCCATTCCATTGAATTCCATTCCATTCCATTCCATTCCATTGAATTCCATTCCATTCCATTCCATTCCATTCCATTCCATTCCATTCCATTCCATTCTACTGTTGTCCATTCCATTCCATTCCATTCCATTCCATTCCATTCCATTCCATTCCATTCCATTCCATTCCATTCCTTTCCATTCCATTGCATTCCATTGCATTCCATTCCATTCCATTCCATTCCATTCCATTCCATTCCACTCCACACCACTCCACTCCACTCCATTCCACTCCACTCCACTCCGGTACTTTCCATTCCATTCCATTCCATTCCATTCCATTCCATTCCATTCCATTCCATTCCGTGCTTCTCGGGTACATTCCGTTCCGTTCCATTCCATTCCATTCCATTCCATTCCCTTCCAGTGCACTCTACTCCACTCCACTCCACTCCACTCCGGTACATTCCATTCCATTCCATTCCATTCCATTCCATTCCATTCCATTTCCATTCCCATTCCATTTCCATTCCCGTTCCATTTCCATTCCCGTTTCTTTTCCATTCCCGTTCCATTTCCATTCCCGTTCCATTACCGTTCCCGTTCCATTTCCATTCCCGATCCATTTCCATTCCCGTTCCTTTTCCATTCCCGTTCCATTTCCATTCCTGTTCCGTTACCATTCCCGTTCCATTTCCGTTCCCGTTCCGTTTCCGTTCCCGTTCCATTTCCGTTCTCGTTCCGTTTCCGTTCCCGTTCCATTTCCATTCCCGTTCCATTTCCGTTCCCGTTCCATTTCCATTCCCGTTCCATTTCCATTCCCTTTCCATTTCCATTTCATTCCATTCCGTTCTGCTCGGGTACATTCCATTCCATTCCATTGCATTCCATTCCGTTCTGTTCCTGTCCATTCCATTCCATTCCATTCCGTTCCATTCCGTTCTATTCGGGTAGATTCCATTCCATTCCATTCCATTCCATTCCATTCCATTCCATTCCATTCCATTCTACAGGTGTCCATTCCATTCCATTCCATTCCATTCCATTCCATTCCATTCTATTCGGGTAGATTCCATTCCATTCCATTCCATTCCATTCCATTCCATTCCATTCCATTCCATTCCATTCTACAGGTGTCCATTCCATTCCATTCCATTCCATTCCATTCCATTCCATTCCATTCCATTGCATTCCATTCCATTCCATTCCATTACATTCCATTCCATTGCATTCCATTCCATTCCATTCCATTCCATTCCGTTCCGTTCTACTCGGTTACATTCCATTCAATTCCATTCCATTCCGTTCTACTCGGGTAGATTCCATTCCATTCCATTCCATTCCTTTCCATTCCATTGCATTCCATTGCATTGCATTGCACTCAATTCCATTCCATTCCATTCCATTCCATTCCATAGAATTCCGTTCCATTCCATTCCATTCCATTCCACTCCATTCCATTCCATTCCATTCCATTCCATTCCATTCCATTCCATTCCATTCCATTCTATTCCATTCGATTCCATTCGATTCCATTCCATTCCATTCCATTCCATTCCATCCCAATCCATTCCATTCTTCTCGGGTTGATTCCATTCCATTCCATTCCATTCCATTCCATTCCATTCCATTCCATTCCATTCCATTCCATTCGGTTCCATTCGATTCCATTCGATTCCATTCCATTCCATTCGATCCCATTCGATTCCATTCGATTCCGTTCCATTCCATTCCTTTCCATTGAATTCCATTCCATTCCATTCCATTGAATTCCGTTCCATTCCATTCCATTCCGTTCCGTTCCGTCCCGTTCCATTCCATTCCGTTCCGTTGCGTGCCGTTCTGTTCTACTCGGGATGATTCCATTCTATTCCATTCCATTCCATTCCATTCCATTCGATTCCAATTGATTCCATTCGATTCCATTCGATTCCATTCCATTCCATTCCATTGAATTCCATTCCGTTCCACTCCATTCCATTCCATTCCATTGAATTCCATTCCAATCCATTCCATTCCATTCCATTCCATTGAATTCCATTCCATTCCATTCCATTCCATTCCATGGAATTCCATTCCATTCCATTCCATTCCATTCCATTGAATTCCATTCCATTCCATTCCATAGAATTCCATTCCATTCCTTTCCATTCCATTGCATTCCATTCCATTCCATTCCATTTGAATTCCATTCCATTCCATTCCATTCCATTCTATTCCATTCCATTCCATTCCATTCCATTCCATTCCATTCCATTCTACTCGGGTTGATTGCATTCTATTCCATTCCATTCCATTCGATTCCATTCGATTCCATTCGATTCCATTCGATTCCATTCCATTCCATTCCATTACATTCCATTCCATTGAATTCCCTTCCATTCCATTCCATTCCATTCCATTGAATTCCATTCCATTCCATTCCATTGCATTCCATTCCATTCCATTCCATTCCATTCCATTCCATTCCATTCCATTCCAATCCATTGAATTCCATTCCATTCCATTCCATTCCATTGAATTCCGTTCCTTTCCATTCCATTCCGTTCCGTTCCATTCCGTTCCGTTCCGTTCCGTTCCGTTGCGTTCCGTTCCGTTCCGTTGCATTCCGTTCCGTTCTACTCGGGTTGATTCCATTCTATTCCATTCCATTCCATTCCATTCCATTCCATTGAATTCCATTCCATTCAATTCCATAGAATTCCGTTCCATTCCATTCCATTCCATTCCATTCCATTCCATTCCATTCCATTGAATTCCATTCCATTCCATTCCATTCCATTCCATTGAATTCCATTCCGTTCCATTCCATTCCATTGAATTCCGTTCCATTCCATTCCATTCCATTCCGTTCCGTTCCATTCCGTTCCGTTGCGTTCCGCTCCGTTCTACTGGGGTTGATTCCATTCTATTCCATTCCATTCCATTCGATCCCATTCGATTCCATTCGATTCCATTCGATTCCATTCGATTCCACTCCATTCCATTCCATAGAATTCCATTCCATTCCATTCCATTCCATTCCATGGAATTCCATTCCATTCCATTCCATTCCATTCCATTCCATAGAATTCCATTCCATTCCATTCCATTCCATTGAATTCCGTTCCACTCCATTCCATTCCGTTCCGTTCCGTTCCGTTCCGTTGCGTTCCGTTCCGTTCCGTTGCGTTCCGTTCCGTTCTACTCGGGTTGATTCCATTCTATTCCATTCCATTCCAATCCATTCCTTTCCATTCCATTGAATTCCATTCCATTCCATTCAATTCCATTCCATTCCATTCCATTCCATTCCATAGAATTCCATTCCATTTCATTCCATTCCATTCCATTCCATTCCATTCCAATCCATTCCATTGAATTCCATTCCATTCCATTTTTGGAATTCCGTTCCATTCCATTCCATTCCGTTCCGTTCCGTCCCGTTCCGCTCCGTTGCGTTCCGTTCCGTTCTACTCGGGTTGATTCCATTCTATTCCATTCCTTTCCATTCGATTCCATTCGATTCCATTCGATTAAATTCGATTCCATTCCATTCCATTCCATTGAATTCCATTCCATTCCATTCCATTCCATTGAATTCCATTCCATTCCATTCCATTCCATTGAATTCCATTCCATTCCATTCCATTCCATAGAATTCCATTCCGTTCCATTCCATTCCATTGAATTCCATTCCATTCCATTCCATTCCATTCCATTCCATTCCATTGAATTCCATTCCATTCCATTCCATTCCATTGAATTCCATTCCATTCCATTCCATAGAATTCCATTCCGTTCCATTCCATTCCATTCCATTCAATTCCATTCCATTCCATTCCAATCCATTCCATTCCATTTGAATTCCATTCCGTTCCATTCCATTCCATTCCCTTCCATTCCATTCCATTCCATTCTACTCGGGTTGATTCCATTCTATTCCATTCCATTCCATTCGATTCCATTCGATTCGATTCGATTCCATTCCATTCCATTCCATTCCATTCCATTCCATTCCGTTCTACTCGGGTTGATTCCATTCTATTCCATTCCATTCCATTCGATTCCATTCGATTCCATTCGATTCCATTCGATTCCATTCCATTCCATAGAATTCCATTCCATTCCATTCCATTCCATTCCATTGAATTCCATTCCATTCCATTCCATTACATTCCATTTCATTGAATTCCATTCAATTCCATTCCATTCCATTCCATTCCATTGAATTCCATTCCATTCCATTCCATTCCATTCCATTCCATTCCATTCCATTCCATTCTACTCGGGTTGATTCCATTCTATTCCATTCCATTCCATTCGATCCCATTCGATTCCATTCGATTCCGTTCCATTCCATTCCATTCCATTCCATTCCATTCCATTCCATTCCATTCCATTCCATTGAATTCCATTCTATTCCATTCCATTGAATTCCGTTCCATTCCACTCCATTCCATTCCGTTCCGTTCCGTTCCGTTCCGTTCCCTTCCGTTGCGTTCCGCTCCGTTCTACTCGGGTTGATTCCATTCTATTCCATTCCAGTCCATTCGATCCCATTCGATTGCATTCGATTCCATTCGATTCCACTCCATTCCATTCCAAAGAATTCCATTCCATTCCATTCCATTCCATTCCATTCCATTCCATTGAATTCCATTCCATTCCATTCCATTCCATGGAATTCCATTCCATTCCATTCCATTCCAATCCATAGAATTCCATTCCATTCCATTCCATTCCATTGAATTCCGTTCCATTCCATTCCATTCCGTTCCGTTCCGTTCCGTTCCGTTGCGTTCCGTTCCGTTCCGTTGTGTTCCGTTCCGTTCCACTCGGGTTGATTCCATTCTATTCCATTCCATTCCAATCCATTCCATTCCATTCCATTCCATTCCATTCCATTCCATTCCATTCCATTCCATTCCATTCCATTGAATTCCATTCCATTCCATTCCATTCCATTCCATTCCATTCCATTGAATTCCATTCCATTCCATTCCATTCCATGGAATTCCGTTCCATTCCATTCCATTCCGTTCCGTTCCATCCCTTTCCGCTCCGTTGCGTTCCGTTCCGTTCTACTCGGGTTGATTCCATTCTATTCCATTCCTTTCCATTCGATTCCATTCGATTCCATTCGATTCCATTCGGTTCCATTCCATTCCATTCCATTGAATTCCATTCCATTCCATTCCATTCCATTGAATTCCATTCCATTCCATTCCATTCCATTCCATTCCATTGAATTCCATTCCATTCCATTCCATTCCATTCCATAGAATTCCATTCCGTTCCATTCCATTCCTTTGAATTCCGTTCCATTCCATTCCATTCCATTCCATTCCATTCCATTCCATTGAATTCCATTCCATTCCATTTCATAGAATTCCATTCCGTTCCATTCCATTCCATTCCATTCAATTCCATTCCATTCCATTCCATTCCATTCCATTTGAATTCCATTCCGTTCCATTCCATTCCATTCCCTTCCATTCCATTCCATTCCATTCTACTCGGGTTGATTCCATTCTATTCCATTCCATTCCATTCGATTCCATTCGATTCGATTCGATTCGATTCCATTCCATTCCATTCCATTCCATTCCATTCCATTCCGTTCTACTCGGGTTGATTCCATTCTATTCCATTCCATTCCATTCGATTCCATTCGATTCCATTCGATTCCATTCGATTCCATTCCATTCCATAGAATTCCATTCCATTCCATTCCATTGAATTCCATTCCATTCCATTCCATTCCATTCCATTGAATTCCATTCCATTCCATTCCATTCCATTCCATTCCATTCTACTCGGGTTGATTCCATTCTATTCCATTCCATTCCATTCGATCCCATTCGATTCCATTCGATTCCGTTCCATTCCATTCCGTTCCATTCCATTCCATTCCATTCCATTCCATTGCATTCCATTGAATTCCATTCCATTCCATTCCATTGAATTCCATTCCATTCCATTCCATTGCATTGCATTGCACTCAATTCCATTCCATTCCATTCCATTCCATTCCATAGAATTCCGTTCCATTCCATTCCATTCCATTCCACTCCATTCCATTCCATTCCATTCCATTCCATTCCATTCCATTCCATTCCATTCCATTCTATTCCATTCGATTCCATTCGATTCCATTCCATTCCATTCCATTCCATTCCATCCCAATCCATTCCATTCTTCTCGGGTTGATTCCATTCCATTCCATTCCATTCCATTCCATTCCATTCCATTCCATTCCATTCGGTTCCATTCGATTCCATTCGATTCCATTCCATTCCATTCGATCCCATTCGATTCCATTCGATTCCGTTCCATTCCATTCCATTCCATTGAATTCCATTCCATTCCATTCCATTGAATTCCGTTCCATTCCATTCCATTCCGTTCCGTTCCGTCCCGTTCCATTCCATTCCGTTCCGTTGCGTGCCGTTCTGTTCTACTCGGGATGATTCCATTCTATTCCATTCCATTCCATTCCATTCCATTCGATTCCAATTGATTCCATTCGATTCCATTCGATTCCATTCCATTCCATTCCATTGAATTCCATTCCGTTCCACTCCATTCCATTCCATTCCATTGAATTCCATTCCAATCCATTCCATTCCATTCCATTCCATTGAATTCCATTCCATTCCATTCCATTCCATTCCATGGAATTCCATTCCATTCCATTCCATTCCATTCCATTGAATTCCATTCCATTCCATTCCATAGAATTCCATTCCATTCCTTTCCATTCCATTGCATTCCATTCCATTCCATTCCATTTGAATTCCATTCCATTCCATTCCATTCCATTCTATTCCATTCCATTCCATTCCATTCCATTCCATTCCATTCTACTCGGGTTGATTGCATTCTATTCCATTCCATTCCATTCGATTCCATTCGATTCCATTCGATTCCATTCGATTCCATTCCATTCCATTCCATTACATTCCATTCCATTGAATTCCCTTCCATTCCATTCCATTCCATTCCATTGAATTCCATTCCATTCCATTCCATTGCATTCCATTCCATTCCATTCCATTCCATTCCATTCCATTCCATTCCATTCCATTCCATTGAATTCCATTCCATTCCATTCCATTCCATTGAATTCCGTTCCTTTCCATTCCATTCCGTTCCGTTCCATTCCGTTCCGTTCCGTTCCGTTCCGTTGCGTTCCGTTCCGTTCCGTTGCATTCCGTTCCGTTCTACTCGGGTTGATTCCATTCTATTCCATTCCATTCCATTCCATTCCATTCCATTGAATTCCATTCCATTCAATTCCATAGAATTCCGTTCCATTCCATTCCATTCCATTCCATTCCATTCCATTCCATTCCATTGAATTCCATTCCATTCCATTCCATTCCATTCCATTGAATTCCATTCCGTTCCATTCCATTCCATTGAATTCCGTTCCATTCCATTCCATTCCATTCCGTTCCGTTCCATTCCGTTCCGTTGCGTTCCGCTCCGTTCTACTGGGGTTGATTCCATTCTATTCCATTCCATTCCATTCGATCCCATTCGATTCCATTCGATTCCATTCGATTCCATTCGATTCCACTCCATTCCATTCCATAGAATTCCATTCCATTCCATTCCATTCCATTCCATGGAATTCCATTCCATTCCATTCCATTCCATTCCATTCCATAGAATTCCATTCCATTCCATTCCATTCCATTGAATTCCGTTCCACTCCATTCCATTCCGTTCCGTTCCGTTCCGTTCCGTTGCGTTCCGTTCCGTTCCGTTGCGTTCCGTTCCGTTCTACTCGGGTTGATTCCATTCTATTCCATTCCATTCCAATCCATTCCTTTCCATTCCATTGAATTCCATTCCATTCCATTCAATTCCATTCCATTCCATTCCATTCCATTCCATAGAATTCCATTCCATTTCATTCCATTCCATTCCATTCCATTCCATTCCAATCCATTCCATTGAATTCCATTCCATTCCATTTTTGGAATTCCGTTCCATTCCATTCCATTCCGTTCCGTTCCGTCCCGTTCCGCTCCGTTGCGTTCCGTTCCGTTCTACTCGGGTTGATTCCATTCTATTCCATTCCTTTCCATTCGATTCCATTCGATTCCATTCGATTCCATTCGATTCCATTCCATTCCATTCCATTGAATTCCATTCCATTCCATTCCATTCCATTGAATTCCATTCCATTCCATTCCATTCCATTGAATTCCATTCCATTCCATTCCATTCCATAGAATTCCATTCCGTTCCATTCCATTCCATTGAATTCCATTCCATTCCATTCCATTCCATTCCATTCCATTCCATTGAATTCCATTCCATTCCATTCCATTCCATTGAATTCCATTCCATTCCATTCCATAGAATTCCATTCCGTTCCATTCCATTCCATTCCATTCAATTCCATTCCATTCCATTCCAATCCATTCCATTCCATTTGAATTCCATTCCGTTCCATTCCATTCCATTCCCTTCCATTCCATTCCATTCCATTCTACTCGGGTTGATTCCATTCTATTCCATTCCATTCCATTCGATTCCATTCGATTCGATTCGATTCCATTCCATTCCATTCCATTCCATTCCATTCCATTCCGTTCTACTCGGGTTGATTCCATTCTATTCCATTCCATTCCATTCGATTCCATTCGATTCCATTCGATTCCATTCGATTCCATTCCATTCCATAGAATTCCATTCCATTCCATTCCATTCCATTCCATTGAATTCCATTCCATTCCATTCCATTACATTCCATTTCATTGAATTCCATTCAATTCCATTCCATTCCATTCCATTCCATTGAATTCCATTCCATTCCATTCCATTCCATTCCATTCCATTCCATTCCATTCCATTCTACTCGGGTTGATTCCATTCTATTCCATTCCATTCCATTCGATCCCATTCGATTCCATTCGATTCCGTTCCATTCCATTCCATTCCATTCCATTCCATTCCATTCCATTCCATTCCATTCCATTGAATTCCATTCTATTCCATTCCATTGAATTCCGTTCCATTCCACTCCATTCCATTCCGTTCCGTTCCGTTCCGTTCCGTTCCCTTCCGTTGCGTTCCGCTCCGTTCTACTCGGGTTGATTCCATTCTATTCCATTCCAGTCCATTCGATCCCATTCGATTGCATTCGATTCCATTCGATTCCACTCCATTCCATTCCAAAGAATTCCATTCCATTCCATTCCATTCCATTCCATTCCATTCCATTGAATTCCATTCCATTCCATTCCATTCCATGGAATTCCATTCCATTCCATTCCATTCCAATCCATAGAATTCCATTCCATTCCATTCCATTCCATTGAATTCCGTTCCATTCCATTCCATTCCGTTCCGTTCCGTTCCGTTCCGTTGCGTTCCGTTCCGTTCCGTTGTGTTCCGTTCCGTTCCACTCGGGTTGATTCCATTCTATTCCATTCCATTCCAATCCATTCCATTCCATTCCATTCCATTCCATTCGATTCCATTCCATTCCATTCCATTGAATTCCATTCCATTCCATTCCATTCCATTGAATTCCATTCCATTCCATTCCATTCCATTGAATTCCATTCCATTCCATTCCATTCCATTCCATTCCATTGAATTCCATTCCATTCCATTCCATTCCATTCCATAGAATTCCATTCCGTTCCATTCCATTCCTTTGAATTCCGTTCCATTCCATTCCATTCCATTCCATTCCATTCCATTCCATTGAATTCCATTCCATTCCATTTCATAGAATTCCATTCCGTTCCATTCCATTCCATTCCATTCAATTCCATTCCATTCCATTCCATTCCATTCCATTTGAATTCCATTCCGTTCCATTCCATTCCATTCCCTTCCATTCCATTCCATTCCATTCTACTCGGGTTGATTCCATTCTATTCCATTCCATTCCATTCGATTCCATTCGATTCGATTCGATTCGATTCCATTCCATTCCATTCCATTCCATTCCATTCCATTCCGTTCTACTCGGGTTGATTCCATTCTATTCCATTCCATTCCATTCGATTCCATTCGATTCCATTCGATTCCATTCGATTCCATTCCATTCCATAGAATTCCATTCCATTCCATTCCATTGAATTCCATTCCATTCCATTCCATTCCATTCCATTGAATTCCATTCCATTCCATTCCATTCCATTCCATTCCATTCTACTCGGGTTGATTCCATTCTATTCCATTCCATTCCATTCGATCCCATTCGATTCCATTCGATTCCGTTCCATTCCATTCCATTCCATTCCATTCCATTCCATTCCATTCCATTCCATTCCATTGAATTCCATTCCATTCCATTCCATTGAATTCCATTCCATTCCATTCCATTCCGTTCCGTTCCGTCCCGTTCCATTCCATTCCGTTCCGTTGCGTGCCGTTCTGTTCTACTCGGAATGATTCCATTCTATTCCATTCCATTCCATTCCATTCCATTCGATACCAATTGATTCCTTTCGATTCCATTCGATTCCATTCCATTCCATTCCATTGAATTCCATTCCGTTCCACTCCATTCCATTCCATTCCATTGAATTCCATTCCAATCCATTCCATTCCATTCCATTCCATTGAATTCCATTCCATTCCATTCCATTCCATTCCATAGAATTCCATTCCATTCCATTCCATTCCATTCCATTGAATTCCATTCCATTCCATTCCATAGAATTCCGTTCCATACCATTCCATTCCATTCCATTCCATTCCATTCCGTTCCATTCCATTCCATTTGAATTCCATTCCATTCCATTCCATTCCATTCTATTCCATTCCATTCCATTCCATTCCATTCCATTCCATTCTACTCGGGTTGATTGCATTCTATTCCATTCCATTCCATTCGATTCCATTCGATTCCATTCGATTCCATTCCATTCCATTCCATTGAATTCCATTCCATTCCATTCTATTCCATTCCATTGAATTCCATTCCATTCCATTCCATTCCATTCCATTCCGTTCCATTCCATTCCATTGAATTCCATTCCGTTCCATTCCATTCCATTGAATTCCGTTCCATTCCACTCCATTCCATTCCGTTCCGTTCCGTTCCGTTCCGTTCCCTTCCGTTGCGTTCCGCTCCGTTCTACTCGGGTTGATTCCATTCTATTCCATTCCAGTCCATTCGATCCCATTCGATTGCATTCGATTCCATTCGATTCCATTCGATTCCACTCCATTCCATTCCATAGAATTCCATTCCATTCCATTCCATTCCATTCCATTCCATTCCATTCCATTGAATTCCATTCCATTCCATTCCATTCCATGGAATTCCATTCCATTCCATTCCATTCCAATCCATAGAATTCCATTCCATTCCATTCCATTCCATTGAATTCCGTTCCATTCCATTCCATTCCGTTCCGTTCCGTTCCGTTCCGTTCCGTTGCGTTCCGTTCCGTTCCGTTGTGTTCCGTTCCGTTCTACTCGGGTTGATTCCATTCTATTCCATTCCATTCCAATCCATTCCATTCCATTCCATTCCATTCCATTCCATTCCATTCCATTCCATTCCATTGAATTCCATTCCATTCCATTCCATTCCATTCCATTCCATTCCATTGAATTCCATTCCATTCCATTCCATTCCATGGAATTCCGTTCCATTCCATTCCATTCCGTTCCGTTCCATCCCGTTCCGTTCCGTTCCGTTCCGTTCCGTTGCGTTCCGTTCCGTTCTACTAGGGTTGATTCCATTCTATTCCATTCCATTCCATTCGATTCCATTCGATTCCACTCCATTCCATTCCATAGAATTCCATTCCATTCCATTCCATTCCATTGAATTCCATTCCATTCCATTCCATTCCATTCCATTCCATTCCATTCCATTCCATTGAATTCCATTCCATTCCATTCCATTCCATTCCATTCCATTCCATTCCATTCTACTGGTGTCCATTCCATTCCATTCCATTCCATTCCATTCCATTCCATTCCTTTCCATTCCATTGCATTCCATTGCATTCCATTCCATTCCATTCCATTCCATTCCACTCCACTCCACTCCACTCCACTCCATTCCACTCCACTCCACTCCGGTACATTCCATTCCATTCCATTCCATTCCATTCCATTCCATTCCGTGCTTCTCGGGTACATTCCGTTCCGTTCCATTCCATTCCATTCCATTCCATTCCATTCCGTTCCAGTGCACTCTACTCCACTCCACTCCACTCCACTCCACTCCGGTACATTCCATTCCATTCCATTCCATTCCATTCCATTCCATTTCCATTCCCATTCCATTTCCATTCCCGTTCCATTTCCATTCCCGTTTCTTTTCCATTCCCGTTCCATTTCCATTCCAGTTCCATTACCATTCCCGTTCCATTTCCATTCCCGATCCATTTCCATTCCCGTTCCATTTCCATTCCTGTTCCATTTCCATTCTCGTTCCGTTACCATTCCCGTTCCATTTCCGTTCCCGTTCCGTTTCCGTTCCCGTTCCATTTCCGTTCTCGTTCCGTTTCCGTTCCCGTTCCATTTCCATTCCCGTTCCATTTCCGTTCCCTTTCCATTTCCATTCCCGTTCCATTTCCATTCCCTTTCCATTTCCATTTCATTCCATTCCATTCTGCTCGGGTACATTCCATTCCATTCCATTGCATTCCATTCCGTTCTGCTCCTGTCCATTCCATTCCATTCCATTCCGTTCCATTCCGTTCTACTCGGGTAGATTCCATTCCATCCCATTCCATTCCATTCCATTCCATTCCATTCCATTCCATTCTACTGGTGTCCATTCCATTCCATTCCATTCCATTCCATTCCATTCCATTCCATTCCATTGCATTCCATTCCATTCCATTCCATTCCGTTCCGTTCTACTCGGTTACATTCCATTCAATTCCATTCCATTCCGTTCTACTCGGTTAGATTCCATTCCATTCCATTCCATTCCTTTCCATTCCATTGCATTCCATTGCATTGCATTGCACTCAATTCCATTCCATTCCATTCCATTCCATTCCATTCCATTCCATTCCATTCCATTCCGTTCCGTTCAACTCGGTTACATTCCATTCAATTACATTCCATTCCGTTCTACTCGGTTACATACCATTCCATTCCATTCCATTCCATTCCAATCCATTCCATTCCATTCCATTCCGTTCTACTCGTGTACATTCCATTCCATTCCATTCCATTCCATTCCATTCCATTCCATTCCATTCCATTCCATTCCATTCCGTTCTACTTTGGTACATTCCATTCCATTCCATTCCATTCCATTCCATTCCATTCCATTCCATTCCATTCCATTCCATTCTACTCAGGTTGATTCCATTCTATTCCATTCCATTCCATTCCATTCCATTCCATTCCATTCCATTCGATTCCATTCCATTCCATTCCATAGAATTCCATTCCATTCCATTCCATTCCATGGAATTCCATTCCATTCCATTCCATGGAATTCCATTCCATTCCATTCCATTCCATGGAATTCCATTCCATTCTATTCCATGGAATTCCATTCCGTTCCATTCCATTCCATGGAATTCCATTCCATTCCATTCCATTCCATTCCATTCCATTCCATTCCATTGAATTCCATTCCGTTCCATTCCATTCCATTGAATTCCATTCCATTCCATTCCATTCCATTCCATTCCATTCCATTGAATTCCATTCCATTGAATTCCATTCCATTCCATTCCATTCCATTCCATTCCATCCCATTCCATTCCATTCCATTCCATTCCGTTCTACTCGGGTTGATTCCATTCTATTCCATTCCATTCCATTCGATCCCATTTGATTCCATTCGATTCCATTCAATTCCATTCGATTCCATTCCATTCCACTCCATTCCATTCCATTGAATTCCATTCCATTCCATTCCATTCCATTCCATTCCATTCCATTCCATGGAATTCCATTCCATTCCATTCCATTCCATTCCATAGAATTCCATTCCATTCCATTGAATTCCTTTCCATTCCATTCCGTTCCGTTCCGTTCCGTTCCGTTCCGTTGCGTTCCGTTCCGTTCCGTTGTGTTCCGTTCCGTTCTACTCGGGATGATTCCATTCTATTCCATTCCATTCCAATCCATTCCATTCCATTCCATTGAATTCCATTCCATTCCATTCCATTCCATTCCATTCCATTCCATTCCATTCCATTCCATTGAATTCCATTCCATTCCATTCCATTCCATTCCATTCCATTCCATTCCATTGAATTCCATTCCATTCCAATCCAATCCATGGAATTCCGTTCCATTCCATTCCATTCCGTTCCGTTCTGTCCCGTTCCGTTCCGTTCCGTTCCGTTGCGTTCCGTTCCGTTCTACTCGGGTTGATTCCATTCTATTCCATTCCATTCCATTCGATTCCATTCGATTCCATTCGATTCCACTCCATTCCATTCCATAGAATTCCATTCCATTCCATTCCATTCCATTGAATTCCATTCCATTCCATTCCATTCCATTGAATTCCATTCCATTCCATTCCATTCCATTGAATTCCATTCCATTCCATTCCATTCCATTCCATTCCATTCCATTCCATTCCATTCTACTGTTGTCCATTCCATTCCATTCCATTCCATTCCATTCCATTCCATTCCATTCCATTCCATTCCATTCCTTTCCATTCCATTGCATTCCATTGCATTCCATTCCATTCCATTCCATTCCATTCCATTCCATTCCACTCCACACCACTCCACTCCACTCCATTCCACTCCACTCCACTCCGGTACTTTCCATTCCATTCCATTCCATTCCATTCCATTCCATTCCATTCCATTCCATTCCGTGCTTCTCGGGTACATTCCGTTCCGTTCCATTCCATTCCATTCCATTCCATTCCCTTCCAGTGCACTCTACTCCACTCCACTCCACTCCACTCCGGTACATTCCATTCCATTCCATTCCATTCCATTCCATTCCATTCCATTTCCATTCCCATTCCATTTCCATTCCCGTTCCATTTCCATTCCCGTTTCTTTTCCATTCCCGTTCCATTTCCATTCCCGTTCCATTACCGTTCCCGTTCCATTTCCATTCCCGATCCATTTCCATTCCCGTTCCTTTTCCATTCCCGTTCCATTTCCATTCCTGTTCCGTTACCATTCCCGTTCCATTTCCGTTCCCGTTCCGTTTCCGTTCCCGTTCCATTTCCGTTCTCGTTCCGTTTCCGTTCCCGTTCCATTTCCATTCCCGTTCCATTTCCGTTCCCGTTCCATTTCCATTCCCGTTCCATTTCCATTCCCTTTCCATTTCCATTTCATTCCATTCCGTTCTGCTCGGGTACATTCCATTCCATTCCATTGCATTCCATTCCGTTCTGTTCCTGTCCATTCCATTCCATTCCATTCCGTTCCATTCCGTTCTATTCGGGTAGATTCCATTCCATTCCATTCCATTCCATTCCATTCCATTCCATTCCATTCCATTCTACAGGTGTCCATTCCATTCCATTCCATTCCATTCCATTCCATTCCATTCCATTCCATTCCATTCCATTGCATTCCATTCCATTCCATTCCATTCCATTCCGTTCCGTTCTACTCGGTTACATTCCATTCAATTCCATTCCATTCCGTTCTACTCGGGTAGATTCCATTCCATTCCATTCCATTCCTTTCCATTCCATTGCATTCCATTGCATTGCATTGCACTCAATTCCATTCCATTCCATTCCATTCCATTCCATAGAATTCCGTTCCATTCCATTCCATTCCATTCCACTCCATTCCATTCCATTCCATTCCATTCCATTCCATTCCATTCCATTCCATTCCATTCTATTCCATTCGATTCCATTCGATTCCATTCCATTCCATTCCATTCCATTCCATCCCAATCCATTCCATTCTTCTCGGGTTGATTCCATTCCATTCCATTCCATTCCATTCCATTCCATTCCATTCCATTCCATTCCATTCCATTCGGTTCCATTCGATTCCATTCGATTCCATTCCATTCCATTCGATCCCATTCGATTCCATTCGATTCCGTTCCATTCCATTCCATTCCATTGAATTCCATTCCATTCCATTCCATTGAATTCCGTTCCATTCCATTCCATTCCGTTCCGTTCCGTCCCGTTCCATTCCATTCCGTTCCGTTGCGTGCCGTTCTGTTCTACTCGGGATGATTCCATTCTATTCCATTCCATTCCATTCCATTCCATTCGATTCCAATTGATTCCATTCGATTCCATTCGATTCCATTCCATTCCATTCCATTGAATTCCATTCCGTTCCACTCCATTCCATTCCATTCCATTGAATTCCATTCCAATCCATTCCATTCCATTCCATTCCATTGAATTCCATTCCATTCCATTCCATTCCATTCCATGGAATTCCATTCCATTCCATTCCATTCCATTCCATTGAATTCCATTCCATTCCATTCCATAGAATTCCATTCCATTCCTTTCCATTCCATTGCATTCCATTCCATTCCATTCCATTTGAATTCCATTCCATTCCATTCCATTCCATTCTATTCCATTCCATTCCATTCCATTCCATTCCATTCCATTCTACTCGGGTTGATTGCATTCTATTCCATTCCATTCCATTCGATTCCATTCGATTCCATTCGATTCCATTCGATTCCATTCCATTCCATTCCATTACATTCCATTCCATTGAATTCCCTTCCATTCCATTCCATTCCATTCCATTGAATTCCATTCCATTCCATTCCATTGCATTCCATTCCATTCCATTCCATTCCATTCCATTCCATTCCATTCCATTCCATTCCATTGAATTCCATTCCATTCCATTCCATTCCATTGAATTCCGTTCCTTTCCATTCCATTCCGTTCCGTTCCATTCCGTTCCGTTCCGTTCCGTTCCGTTGCGTTCCGTTCCGTTCCGTTGCATTCCGTTCCGTTCTACTCGGGTTGATTCCATTCTATTCCATTCCATTCCATTCCATTCCATTCCATTGAATTCCATTCCATTCAATTCCATAGAATTCCGTTCCATTCCATTCCATTCCATTCCATTCCATTCCATTCCATTCCATTGAATTCCATTCCATTCCATTCCATTCCATTCCATTGAATTCCATTCCGTTCCATTCCATTCCATTGAATTCCGTTCCATTCCATTCCATTCCATTCCGTTCCGTTCCATTCCGTTCCGTTGCGTTCCGCTCCGTTCTACTGGGGTTGATTCCATTCTATTCCATTCCATTCCATTCGATCCCATTCGATTCCATTCGATTCCATTCGATTCCATTCGATTCCACTCCATTCCATTCCATAGAATTCCATTCCATTCCATTCCATTCCATTCCATGGAATTCCATTCCATTCCATTCCATTCCATTCCATTCCATAGAATTCCATTCCATTCCATTCCATTCCATTGAATTCCGTTCCACTCCATTCCATTCCGTTCCGTTCCGTTCCGTTCCGTTGCGTTCCGTTCCGTTCCGTTGCGTTCCGTTCCGTTCTACTCGGGTTGATTCCATTCTATTCCATTCCATTCCAATCCATTCCTTTCCATTCCATTGAATTCCATTCCATTCCATTCAATTCCATTCCATTCCATTCCATTCCATTCCATAGAATTCCATTCCATTTCATTCCATTCCATTCCATTCCATTCCATTCCAATCCATTCCATTGAATTCCATTCCATTCCATTTTTGGAATTCCGTTCCATTCCATTCCATTCCGTTCCGTTCCGTCCCGTTCCGCTCCGTTGCGTTCCGTTCCGTTCTACTCGGGTTGATTCCATTCTATTCCATTCCTTTCCATTCGATTCCATTCGATTCCATTCGATTCCATTCGATTCCATTCCATTCCATTCCATTGAATTCCATTCCATTCCATTCCATTCCATTGAATTCCATTCCATTCCATTCCATTCCATTGAATTCCATTCCATTCCATTCCATTCCATAGAATTCCATTCCGTTCCATTCCATTCCATTGAATTCCATTCCATTCCATTCCATTCCATTCCATTCCATTCCATTGAATTCCATTCCATTCCATTCCATTCCATTGAATTCCATTCCATTCCATTCCATAGAATTCCATTCCGTTCCATTCCATTCCATTCCATTCAATTCCATTCCATTCCATTCCAATCCATTCCATTCCATTTGAATTCCATTCCGTTCCATTCCATTCCATTCCCTTCCATTCCATTCCATTCCATTCTACTCGGGTTGATTCCATTCTATTCCATTCCATTCCATTCGATTCCATTCGATTCGATTCGATTCCATTCCATTCCATTCCATTCCATTCCATTCCATTCCGTTCTACTCGGGTTGATTCCATTCTATTCCATTCCATTCCATTCGATTCCATTCGATTCCATTCGATTCCATTCGATTCCATTCCATTCCATAGAATTCCATTCCATTCCATTCCATTCCATTCCATTGAATTCCATTCCATTCCATTCCATTACATTCCATTTCATTGAATTCCATTCAATTCCATTCCATTCCATTCCATTCCATTGAATTCCATTCCATTCCATTCCATTCCATTCCATTCCATTCCATTCCATTCCATTCTACTCGGGTTGATTCCATTCTATTCCATTCCATTCCATTCGATCCCATTCGATTCCATTCGATTCCGTTCCATTCCATTCCATTCCATTCCATTCCATTCCATTCCATTCCATTCCATTCCATTCCATTGAATTCCATTCTATTCCATTCCATTGAATTCCGTTCCATTCCACTCCATTCCATTCCGTTCCGTTCCGTTCCGTTCCGTTCCCTTCCGTTGCGTTCCGCTCCGTTCTACTCGGGTTGATTCCATTCTATTCCATTCCAGTCCATTCGATCCCATTCGATTGCATTCGATTCCATTCGATTCCACTCCATTCCATTCCAAAGAATTCCATTCCATTCCATTCCATTCCATTCCATTCCATTCCATTGAATTCCATTCCATTCCATTCCATTCCATGGAATTCCATTCCATTCCATTCCATTCCAATCCATAGAATTCCATTCCATTCCATTCCATTCCATTGAATTCCGTTCCATTCCATTCCATTCCGTTCCGTTCCGTTCCGTTCCGTTGCGTTCCGTTCCGTTCCGTTGTGTTCCGTTCCGTTCTACTCGGGTTGATTCCATTCTATTCCATTCCATTCCAATCCATTCCATTCCATTCCATTCCATTCCATTCCATTCCATTCCATTCCATTCCATTCCATTCCATTGAATTCCATTCCATTCCATTCCATTCCATTCCATTCCATTCCATTGAATTCCATTCCATTCCATTCCATTCCATGGAATTCCGTTCCATTCCATTCCATTCCGTTCCGTTCCATCCCTTTCCGCTCCGTTGCGTTCCGTTCCGTTCTACTCGGGTTGATTCCATTCTATTCCATTCCTTTCCATTCGATTCCATTCGATTCCATTCGATTCCATTCGATTCCATTCCATTCCATTCCATTGAATTCCATTCCATTCCATTCCATTCCATTGAATTCCATTCCATTCCATTCCATTCCATTCCATTCCATTGAATTCCATTCCATTCCATTCCATTCCATTCCATAGAATTCCATTCCGTTCCATTCCATTCCTTTGAATTCCGTTCCATTCCATTCCATTCCATTCCATTCCATTCCATTCCATTGAATTCCATTCCATTCCATTTCATAGAATTCCATTCCGTTCCATTCCATTCCATTCCATTCAATTCCATTCCATTCCATTCCATTCCATTCCATTTGAATTCCATTCCGTTCCATTCCATTCCATTCCCTTCCATTCCATTCCATTCCATTCTACTCGGGTTGATTCCATTCTATTCCATTCCATTCCATTCGATTCCATTCGATTCGATTCGATTCGATTCCATTCCATTCCATTCCATTCCATTCCATTCCATTCCGTTCTACTCGGGTTGATTCCATTCTATTCCATTCCATTCCATTCGATTCCATTCGATTCCATTCGATTCCATTCGATTCCATTCCATTCCATAGAATTCCATTCCATTCCATTCCATTGAATTCCATTCCATTCCATTCCATTCCATTCCATTGAATTCCATTCCATTCCATTCCATTCCATTCCATTCCATTCTACTCGGGTTGATTCCATTCTATTCCATTCCATTCCATTCGATCCCATTCGATTCCATTCGATTCCGTTCCATTCCATTCCATTCCATTCCATTCCATTCCATTCCATTCCATTCCATTCCATTGAATTCCATTCCATTCCATTCCATTGAATTCCGTTCCATTCCATTCCATTCCGTTCCGTTCCGTCCCGTTCCATTCCATTCCGTTCCGTTGCGTGCCGTTCTGTTCTACTCGGAATGATTCCATTCTATTCCATTCCATTCCATTCCATTCCATTCGATACCAATTGATTCCTTTCGATTCCATTCGATTCCATTCCATTCCATTCCATTGTATTCCATTCCGTTCCACTCCATTCCATTCCATTCCATTGAATTCCATTCCAATCCATTCCATTCCATTCCATTCCATTGAATTCCATTCCATTCCATTCCATTCCATTCCATAGAATTCCATTCCATTCCATTCCATTCCATTCCATTGAATTCCATTCCATTCCATTCCATAGAATTCCGTTCCATACCATTCCATTCCATTCCATTCCATTCCATTCCGTTCCATTCCATTCCATTTGAATTCCATTCCATTCCATTCCATTCCATTCTATTCCATTCCATTCCATTCCATTCCATTCCATTCCATTCTACTCGGGTTGATTGCATTCTATTCCATTCCATTCCATTCGATTCCATTCGATTCCATTCGATTCCATTCCATTCCATTCCATTGAATTCCATTCCATTCCATTCTATTCCATTCCATTGAATTCCATTCCATTCCATTCCATTCCATTCCATTCCATTCCATTCCATTCCATTGAATTCCATTCCGTTCCATTCCATTCCATTGAATTCCGTTCCATTCCACTCCATTCCATTCCGTTCCGTTCCGTTCCGTTCCGTTCCCTTCCGTTGCGTTCCGCTCCGTTCTACTCGGGTTGATTCCATTCTATTCCATTCCAGTCCATTCGATCCCATTCGATTGCATTCGATTCCATTCGATTCCATTCGATTCCACTCCATTCCATTCCATAGAATTCCATTCCATTCCATTCCATTCCATTCCATTCCATTCCATTGAATTCCATTCCATTCCATTCCATTCCATGGAATTCCATTCCATTCCATTCCATTCCAATCCATAGAATTCCATTCCATTCCATTCCATTCCATTGAATTCCGTTCCATTCCATTCCATTCCGTTCCGTTCCGTTCCGTTCCGTTCCGTTGCGTTCCGTTCCGTTCCGTTGTGTTCCGTTCCGTTCTACTCGGGTTGATTCCATTCTATTCCATTCCATTCCAATCCATTCCATTCCATTCCATTCCATTCCATTCCATTCCATTCCATTGAATTCCATTCCATTCCATTCCATTCCATTCCATTCCATTCCATTGAATTCCATTCCATTCCATTCCATTCCATGGAATTCCGTTCCATTCCATTCCATTCCGTTCCGTTCCATCCCGTTCCGTTCCGTTCCGTTCCGTTCCGTTGCGTTCCGTTCCGTTCTACTAGGGTTGATTCCATTCTATTCCATTCCATTCCATTCGATTCCATTCGATTCCACTCCATTCCATTCCATAGAATTCCATTCCATTCCATTCCATTCCATTGAATTCCATTCCATTCCATTCCATTCCATTCCATTCCATTCCATTCCATTCCATTCCATTGAATTCCATTCCATTCCATTCCATTCCATTCCATTCCATTCCATTCCATTCTACTGGTGTCCATTCCATTCCATTCCATTCCATTCCATTCCATTCCATTCCTTTCCATTCCATTGCATTCCATTGCATTCCATTCCATTCCATTCCATTCCATTCCACTCCACTCCACTCCACTCCACTCCATTCCACTCCACTCCACTCCGGTACATTCCATTCCATTCCATTCCATTCCATTCCATTCCATTCCGTGCTTCTCGGGTACATTCCGTTCCGTTCCATTCCATTCCATTCCATTCCATTCCATTCCGTTCCAGTGCACTCTACTCCACTCCACTCCACTCCACTCCACTCCGGTACATTCCATTCCATTCCATTCCATTCCATTCCATTCCATTTCCATTCCCATTCCATTTCCATTCCCGTTCCATTTCCATTCCCGTTTCTTTTCCATTCCCGTTCCATTTCCATTCCAGTTCCATTACCATTCCCATTCCATTTCCATTCCCGATCCATTTCCATTCCCGTTCCATTTCCATTCCTGTTCCATTTCCATTCTCGTTCCGTTACCATTCCCGTTCCATTTCCGTTCCCGTTCCGTTTCCGTTCCCGTTCCATTTCCGTTCTCGTTCCGTTTCCGTTCCCGTTCCATTTCCATTCCCGTTCCATTTCCGTTCCCTTTCCATTTCCATTCCCGTTCCATTTCCATTCCCTTTCCATTTCCATTTCATTCCATTCCATTCTGCTCGGGTACATTCCATTCCATTCCATTGCATTCCATTCCGTTCTGCTCCTGTCCATTCCATTCCATTCCATTCCGTTCCATTCCGTTCTACTCGGGTAGATTCCATTCCATCCCATTCCATTCCATTCCATTCCATTCCATTCCATTCCATTCTACTGGTGTCCATTCCATTCCATTCCATTCCATTCCATTCCATTCCATTCCATTCCATTGCATTCCATTCCATTCCATTCCATTCCGTTCCGTTCTACTCGGTTACATTCCATTCAATTCCATTCCATTCCGTTCTACTCGGTTAGATTCCATTCCATTCCATTCCATTCCTTTCCATTCCATTGCATTCCATTGCATTGCATTGCACTCAATTCCATTCCATTCCATTCCATTCCATTCCATTCCATTCCATTCCATTCCGTTCCGTTCAACTCGGTTACATTCCATTCAATTACATTCCATTCCGTTCTACTCGGTTACATACCATTCCATTCCATTCCATTCCATTCCAATCCATTCCATTCCATTCCATTCCGTTCTACTCGTGTACATTCCATTCCATTCCATTCCATTCCATTCCATTCCATTCCATTCCATTCCATTCCATTCCATTCCATTCCGTTCTACTTTGGTACATTCCATTCCATTCCATTCCATTCCATTCCATTCCATTCCATTCCATTCCATTCCATTCCATTCCATTCTACTCAGGTTGATTCCATTCTATTCCATTCCATTCCATTCCATTCCATTCCATTCCATTCCATTCGATTCCATTCCATTCCATTCCATAGAATTCCATTCCATTCCATTCCATTCCATGGAATTCCATTCCATTCCATTCCATGGAATTCCATTCCATTCCATTCCATTCCATGGAATTCCATTCCATTCTATTCCATGGAATTCCATTCCGTTCCATTCCATTCCATGGAATTCCATTCCATTCCATTCCATTCCATTCCATTCCATTCCATTCCATTGAATTCCATTCCGTTCCATTCCATTCCATTGAATTCCATTCCATTCCATTCCATTCCATTCCATTCCATTCCATTGAATTCCATTCCATTGAATTCCATTCCATTCCATTCCATTCCATTCCATTCCATCCCATTCCATTCCATTCCATTCCATTCCGTTCTACTCGGGTTGATTCCATTCTATTCCATTCCATTCCATTCGATCCCATTTGATTCCATTCGATTCCATTCAATTCCATTCGATTCCATTCCATTCCACTCCATTCCATTCCATTGAATTCCATTCCATTCCATTCCATTCCATTCCATTCCATTCCATTCCATGGAATTCCATTCCATTCCATTCCATTCCATTCCATAGAATTCCATTCCATTCCATTCCATTCCATTGAATTCCTTTCCATTCCATTCCGTTCCGTTCCGTTCCGTTCCGTTCCGTTGCGTTCCGTTCCGTTCCGTTGTGTTCCGTTCCGTTCTACTCGGGATGATTCCATTCTATTCCATTCCATTCCAATCCATTCCATTCCATTCCATTGAATTCCATTCCATTCCATTCCATTCCATTCCATTCCATTCCATTCCATTCCATTCCATTGAATTCCATTCCATTCCATTCCATTCCATTCCATTCCATTCCATTCCATTGAATTCCATTCCATTCCAATCCAATCCATGGAATTCCGTTCCATTCCATTCCATTCCGTTCCGTTCTGTCCCGTTCCGTTCCGTTCCGTTCCGTTGCGTTCCGTTCCGTTCTACTCGGGTTGATTCCATTCTATTCCATTCCATTCCATTCGATTCCATTCGATTCCATTCGATTCCACTCCATTCCATTCCATAGAATTCCATTCCATTCCATTCCATTCCATTGAATTCCATTCCATTCCATTCCATTCCATTGAATTCCATTCCATTCCATTCCATTCCATTGAATTCCATTCCATTCCATTCCATTCCATTCCATTCCATTCCATTCCATTCCATTCCATTCTACTGTTGTCCATTCCATTCCATTCCATTCCATTCCATTCCATTCCATTCCATTCCATTCCATTCCATTCCTTTCCATTCCATTGCATTCCATTGCATTCCATTCCATTCCATTCCATTCCATTCCATTCCATTCCACTCCACACCACTCCACTCCACTCCATTCCACTCCACTCCACTCCGGTACTTTCCATTCCATTCCATTCCATTCCATTCCATTCCATTCCGTGCTTCTCGGGTACATTCCGTTCCGTTCCATTCCATTCCATTCCATTCCATTCCCTTCCAGTGCACTCTACTCCACTCCACTCCACTCCACTCCGGTACATTCCATTCCATTCCATTCCATTCCATTCCATTCCATTTCCATTCCCATTCCATTTCCATTCCCGTTCCATTTCCATTCCCGTTTCTTTTCCATTCCCGTTCCATTTCCATTCCCGTTCCATTACCATTCCCGTTCCATTTCCATTCCCGATCCATTTCCATTCCCGTTCCTTTTCCATTCCCGTTCCATTTCCATTCCCGTTCCGTTACCATTCCCGTTCCATTTCCGTTCCCGTTCCGTTTCCGTTCCCGTTCCATTTCCGTTCTCGTTCCGTTTCCGTTCCCGTTCCATTTCCATTCCCGTTCCATTTCCGTTCCCGTTCCATTTCCATTCCCGTTCCATTTCCATTCCCTTTCCATTTCCATTTCATTCCATTCCGTTCTGCTCGGGTACATTCCATTCCATTCCATTGCATTCCATTCCGTTCTGTTCCTGTCCATTCCATTGCATTCCATTCCGTTCCATTCCGTTCTACAGGTGTCCATTCCATTCCATTCCATTCCATTCCATTCCATTCCATTCCATTCCATTCCATTCCATTGCATTCCATTCCATTCCATTCCATTCCATTCCGTTCCGTTCTACTCGGTTACATTCCATTCAATTCCATTCCATTCCGTTCTACTCGGGTAGATTCCATTCCATTCCATTCCATTCCTTTCCATTCCATTGCATTCCATTGCATTGCATTGCACTCAATTCCATTCCATTCCATTCCATTCCATTCCATAGAATTCCGTTCCATTCCATTCCATTCCATTCCACTCCATTCCATTCCATTCCATTCCATTCCATTCCATTCCATTCCATTCCATTCTACTCGGGTTGATTGCATTCTATTCCATTCCATTCCATTCGATTCCATTCGATTCCATTCGATTCCATTCGATTCCATTCCATTCCATTCCATTCCATTCCATTCCATTGAATTCCATTCCATTCCATTCCATTCCATTCCATTCCATTGAATTCCATTCCATTCCATTCCATTCCATTCCATTCCATTCCATTCCATTGAATTCCATTCCGTTCCATTCCATTCCATTGAATTCCGTTCCATTCCACTCCATTCCATTCCGTTCCGTTCCGTTCCGTTCCGTTCCGTTCCCTTCCGTTGCGTTCCGCTCCGTTCTACTCGGGTTGATTCCATTCTATTCCATTCCAGTCCATTCGATCCCATTCGATTGCATTCGATTCCATTCGATTCCATTCGATTCCACTCCATTCCATTCCATAGAATTCCATTCCATTCCATTCCATTCCATTCCATTCCATTCCATTCCATTCCATTGAATTCCATTCCATTCCATTCCATTCCATGGAATTCCATTCCATTCCATTCCATTCCAATCCATAGAATTCCATTCCATTCCATTCCATTCCATTGAATTCCGTTCCATTCCATTCCATTCCGTTCCGTTCCGTTCCGTTCCGTTGCGTTCCGTTCCGTTCCGTTGTGTTCCGTTCCGTTCTACTCGGGTTGATTCCATTCTATTCCATTCCATTCCATTGAATTCCATTCCATTCCATTCCATTCCATTCCATTCCATTCCATTGAATTCCATTCCATTCCATTCCATTCCATGGAATTCCGTTCCATTCCATTCCATTCCGTTCCGTTCCGTCCCGTTCCGCTCCGTTGCGTTCCGTTCCGTTCTACTCGGGTTGATTCCATTCTATTCCATTCCTTTCCATTCGATTCCATTCTATTCCATTCGATTCCATTCGATTCCATTCGATTCCATTCCATTCCATTCCATTGAATTCCATTCCATTCCATTCCATTCCATTGAATTCCATTCCATTCCATTCCATTCCATTCCATTCCATTCCATTGAATTCCATTCCATTCCATTCCATTCCATTCCATAGAATTCCATTCCGTTCCATTCCATTCCATTGAATTCCGTTCCATTCCATTCCATTCCATTCCATTCCATTCCATTCCATTGAATTCCATTCCATTCCATTCCATAGAATTCCATTCCGTTCCATTCCATTCCATTCCATTCAATTCCATTCCATTCCATTCCATTCCATTCCATTTGAATTCCATTCCGTTCCATTCCATTCCATTCCCTTCCATTCCATTCCATTCCATTCTACTCGGGTTGATTCCATTCTATTCCATTCCATTCCATTCGATTCCATTCGATTCGATTCGATTCCATTCCATTCCATTCCATTCCATTCCATTCCATTCCGTTCTACTCGGGTTGATTCCATTCTATTCCATTCCATTCCATTCGATTCCATTCGATTCCATTCGATTCCATTCGATTCCATTCCATTCCATAGAATTCCATTCCATTCCATTCCATTCCATTCCATTGAATTCCATTCCATTCCATTCCATTACATTCCATTTCATTGAATTCCATTCAATTCCATTCCATTCCATTCCATTCCATTCCATTGAATTCCATTCCATTCCATTCCATTCCATTCCATTCCATTCTACTCGGGTTGATTCCATTCTATTCCATTCCATTCCATTTGATCCCATTCGATTCCATTCGATTCCGTTCCATTCCATTCCATTCCATTCCATTCCATTCCATTCCATTGAATTCCATTCCATTCCATTCCATTGAATTCCGTTCCATTCCATTCCATTCCGTTCCGTTCCGTCCCGTTCCATTCCATTCCGTTCCGTTGCGTGCCGTTCTGTTCAACTCGGAATGATTCCATTCTATTCCATTCCATTCCATTCCATTCCATTCGATACCAATTGATTCCTTTCGATTCCATTCGATTCCATTCCATTCCATTCCATTGAATTCCATTCCGTTCCACTCCATTCCATTCCATTCCATTGAATTCCATTCCAATCCATTCCATTCCATTCCATTCCATTGAATTCCATTCCATTCCATTCCATTCCATTCCATAGAATTCCATTCCATTCCATTCCATTCCATTCCATTGAATTCCATTCCATTCCATTCCATAGAATTCCGTTCCATACCATTCCATTCCATTCCATTCCATTCCATTCCATTCCATTCCATTCCATTCCATTCCATTCCATTCCATTTGAATTCCATTCCATTCCATTCCATTCCATTCCATTCCATTCCATTCCATTTGAATTCCATTCCATTCCAATCCATTCCATTCCATTCCATTCCATTCCATTCCATTCCATTCCTTTCCATGGAATTCCATTCCATTCCATTCCATTCCATTCCATTCCATTGAATTCCATTCCATTCCATTCCATTCCATTCCATTCCATTCCATTCCATTCCATTCCATTGAATTCCATTCCGTTCCATTCCATTCCATTGAATTCCGTTCCATTCCACTCCATTCCATTCCGTTCCGTTCCGTTCCGTTCCGTTCCCTTCCGTTGCGTTCCGCTCCGTTCTACTCGGGTTGATTCCATTCTATTCCATTCCAGTCCATTCGATCCCATTCGATTGCATTCGATTCCATTCGATTCCATTCGATTCCACTCCATTCCATTCCATAGAATTCCATTCCATTCCATTCCATTCCATTCCATTCCATTCCATTCCATTGAATTCCATTCCATTCCATTCCATTCCATGGAATTCCATTCCATTCCATTCCATTCCAATCCATAGAATTCCATTCCATTCCATTCCATTCCATTGAATTCCGTTCCATTCCATTCCATTCCGTTCCGTTCCGTTCCGTTCCGTTCCGTTGCGTTCCGTTCCGTTCCGTTGTGTTCCGTTCCGTTCTACTCGGGTTGATTCCATTCTATTCCATTCCATTCCAATCCATTCCATTCCATTCCATTCCATTCCATTCCATTCCATTCCATTCCATTGAATTCCATTCCATTCCATTGAATTCCATTCCATTCCATTCCATTGAATTCCATTCCATTCCATTCCATTCCATGGAATTCCGTTCCATTCCATTCCATTCCGTTCCGTTCCATCCCGTTCCGTTCCGTTCCGTTCCGTTCCGTTGCGTTCCGTTCCGTTCTACTAGGGTTGATTCCATTCTATTCCATTCCATTCCATTCGATTCCATTCGATTCCACTCCATTCCATTCCATAGAATTCCATTCCATTCCATTCCATTCCATTGAATTCCATTCCATTGCATTCCATTCCATTGAATTCCATTCCATTCCATTCCATTCCATTGAATTCCATTCCATTCCATTCCATTCCATTCCATTCCATTCCATTCTACTGGTGTCCATTCCATTCCATTCCATTCCATTGAATTCCATTCCATTCCATTCCATTCCATTCCATTCCATTCCATTCTACTGGTGTCCATTCCATTCCATTCCATTCCATTCCATTCCATTCCATTCCATTCCATTCCTTTCCATTCCATTGCATTCCATTGCATTCCATTCCATTCCATTCAATTCCATTCCATTCCATTCCACTCCACTCCACTCCACTCCACTCCATTCCACTCCACTCCACTCCGGTACATTCCATTCCATTCCATTCCATTCCATTCCATTCCATTCCGTGCTTCTCGGGTACATTCCGTTCCGTTCCATTCCATTCCATTCCATTCCATTCCGTTCCAGTGCACTCTACTCCACTCCACTCCACTCCACTCCGGTACATTCCATTCCATTCCATTCCATTCCATTCCATTCCATTTCCATTCCCATTCCATTTCCATTCCCGTTCCATTTCCATTCCCGTTTCTTTTCCATTCCCGTTCCATTTCCATTCCAGTTCCATTACCATTCCCGTTCCATTTCCATTCCCGATCCATTTCCATTCCCGTTCCATTTCCATTCCCGTTCCATTTCCATTCCCGTTCCGTTACCATTCCCGTTCCATTTCCGTTCCCGTTCCGTTTCCGTTCCCGTTCCATTTCCGTTCTCGTTCCGTTTCCGTTCCCGTTCCATTTCCATTCCCGTTCCATTTCCGTTCCCTTTCCATTTCCATTCCCGTTCCATTTCCATTCCCTTTCCATTTCCATTTCATTCCATTCCATTCTGCTCGGGTACATTCCATTCCATTCCATTCCATTCCATTCCATTTGAATTCCATTCCATTCCATTCCATTCCATTCCATTCCATTCCTTTTGAATTCCATTCCATTCCAATCCATTCCATTCCATTCCATTCCATTCCATTCCATTCCATTCCATTCCATTGAATTCCATTCCATTGAATTCCATTCCATTCCATTCCATTCCATTCCATTCCATCCCATTCCATTCCATTCCATTCCATTCCGTTCTACTCGGGTTGATTCCATTCTATTCCATTCCATTCCATTCGATCCCATTTGATTCCATTCGATTCCATTCAATTCCATTCGATTCCATTCCATTCCACTCCATTCCATTCCATTGAATTCCATTCCATTCCATTCCATTCCATTCCATTCCATTCCATTCCATTCCATTCCATTCCATTCCATTCCATTCCATTCCGTTCTACTTTGGTACATTCCATTCCATTCCATTCCATTCCATTCCATTCCATTCCATTCCATTCCATTCCATTCCATTCCATTCCATTCCATTCCATTCCATTCCATTCCATTCCATTCCATTCTACTCAGGTTGATTCCATTCTATTCCATTCCATTCCATTCCATTCCATTCTATTCCATTCCATTCCAATCCATTCCATTCCATTCCATTGAATTCCATTCCATTCCATTCCATTCCATTCCATTCCATTCCATTGAATTCCATTCCATTCCATTCCATTCCATTCCATTCCATTCCATTCCATTGAATTCCATTCCGTTCCATTCCATTCCATTGTATTCCGTTCCATTCCACTCCATTCCATTCCGTTCCGTTCCGTTTCGTTCCGTTCCCTTCCGTTGCGTTCCGCTCCGTTCTACTCGGGTTGATTCCATTCTATTCCATTCCAGTCCATTCGATCCCATTCGATTGCATTCGATTCCATTCGATTCCATTCGATTCCACTCCATTCCATTCCATAGAATTCCATTCCATTCCATTCCATTCCATTCCATTCCATTCCATTCCATTGAATTCGATTCCATTCCATGGAATTCCATTCCATTCCATTCCATTCCAATCCATAGAATTCCATTCCATTCCATTCCATTCCATTGAATTCCGTTCCATTCCATTCCGTTCCGTTCCGTTCCGTTCCGTTGCGTTCCGTTCCGTTCCGTTGTGTTCCGTTCCGTTCTACTCGGGTTGATTCCATTCTATTCCATTCCATTCCAATCCATTCCATTCCATTCCATTCCATTCCATTCCATTCCATTCCATTGCATTGAATTCCATTCCATTCCATTCCATTCCATTCCATTCCATTCCATTGAATTCCATTCCATTCCATTCCATTCCATGGAATTCCGTTCCATTCCATTCCATTCCGTTCCGTTCCATCCCGTTCCGTTCCGTTCCGTTCCGTTGCGTTCCGTTCCGTTCTACTAGGGTTGATTCCATTCTATTCCATTCCATTCCATTCGATTCCATTCGATTCCATTCGATTCCACTCCATTCCATTCCATAGAATTCCATTCCATTCCATTCTATTCCATTGAATTCCATTCCATTCCATTACATTCCATTGAATTCCATTCCATTCCATTCCATTCCATTGAATTCCATTCCATTCCATTCCATTCCATTCCATTCCATTCCATTCCATTCCATTCTACTGGTGTCCATTCCATTCCATTCCATTCCATTCCATTGCATTCCATTGCATTCCATTCCATTCCATTCAATTCCATTCCATTCCATTCCACTCCACTCCACTCCACTCCACTCCATTCCACTCCACTCCACTCCGGTACATTCCATTCCATTCCATTCCATTCCATTCCATTCCATTCCGTGCTTCTCGGGTACATTCCGTTCCGTTCCATTCCATTCCATTCCATTCCATTCCGTTCCAGTGCACTCTACTCCACTCCACTCCACTCCACTCCGGTACATTCCATTCCATTCCATTCCATTCCATTCCATTCCATTTCCATTCCCATTCCATTTCCATTCCCGTTCCATTTCCATTCCCGTTTCTTTTCCATTCCCGTTCCATTTCCATTCCAGTTCCATTACCATTCCCGTTCCATTTCCATTCCCGATCCATTTCCATTCCCGTTCCATTTCCATTCCCGTTCCATTTCCATTCCCGTTCCGTTACCATTCCCGTTCCATTTCCGTTCCCGTTCCGTTTCCGTTCCCGTTCCATTTCCGTTCTCGTTCCGTTTCCGTTCCCGTTCCATTTCCATTCCCGTTCCATTTCCGTTCCCTTTCCATTTCCATTTCATTCCATTCCATTCTGCTCGGGTACATTCCATTCCATTCCATTCCATTCCATTCCATTTGAATTCCATTCCATTCCATTCCATTCCATTCCATTCCATTCCTTTTGAATTCCATTCCATTCCAATCCATTCCATTCCATTCCATTCCATTCCATTCCATTCCATTCCATGGAATTCCATTCCATTCCATTCCATTCCATTCCATTCCATTCCATTCCATACCATTCCACCCCATTCCATTCCATTCCATTCCATTCCGTTCTACTCGGGTTGATTCCATTATATTCCATTCCATTCCATTCGATCCCATTTGATTCCATTCGATTCCATTCAATTCCATTCGATTCCATTCCATTCCACTCCATTCCATTCCATTGAATTCCATTCCATTCCATTCCATTCCATTCCATTCCATTCCATTCCATTCCATTCCATTCCGTTCTACTTTGGTACATTCCATTCCATTCCATTCCATTCCATTCCATTCCATTCCATTCCATTCCATTCCATTCCATTCCATTCTACTCAGGTTGATTCCATTCTATTCCATTCCATTCCATTCCATTCCATTCTATTCCATTCCATTCCAATCCATTCCATTCCATTCCATTCCATTCCATTCCATTCCATTCCATTCCATTCCATTCCATTCCATTCCATTCCATTGAATTCCATTCCATTCCATTCCATTCCATTCCATTCCATTCCATTCCATTGAATTCCATTCCGTTCCATTCCATTCCATTGAATTCCGTTCCATTCCACTCCATTCCATTCCGTTCCGTTCCGTTCCGTTCCGTTCCCTTCCGTTGCGTTCCGCTCCGTTCTACTCGGGTTGATTCCATTCTATTCCATTCCAGTCCATTCGATCCCATTCGATTGCATTCGATTCCATTCGATTCCATTCGATTCCACTCCATTCCATTCCATAGAATTCCATTCCATTCCATTCCATTCCATTCCATGGAATTCCATTCCATGGAATTCCATTCCATTCCATTCCATTCCATTCCATTCCATTCCATTCCATGGAATTCCGTTCCATTCCATTCCATTCCGTTCCGTTCCATCCCGTTCCGTTCCGTTCCGTTCCGTTCCGTTGCGTTCCGTTCCGTTCTACTAGGGTTGATTCCATTCTATTCCATTCCATTCCATTCGATTCCATTCGATTCCACTCCATTCCATTCCATAGAATTCCATTCCATTCCATTCCATTCCATTGAATTCCATTCCATTCCATTCCATTCCATTCCATTCCATTCCATTCCATTCCATTGAATTCCATTCCATTCCATTCCATTCCATTCCATTCCATTCCATTCCATTCTACTGGTGTCCATTCCATTCCATTCCATTCCATTCCATTCCATTCCATTCCTTTCCATTCCATTGCATTCCATTGCATTCCATTCCATTCCATTCCATTCCATTCCACTCCACTCCACTCCACTCCACTCCATTCCACTCCACTCCACTCCGGTACATTCCATTCCATTCCATTCCATTCCATTCCATTCCATTCCGTGCTTCTCGGGTACATTCCGTTCCGTTCCATTCCATTCCATTCCATTCCATTCCATTCCGTTCCAGTGCACTCTACTCCACTCCACTCCACTCCACTCCACTCCGGTACATTCCATTCCATTCCATTCCATTCCATTCCATTCCATTTCCATTCCCATTCCATTTCCATTCCCGTTCCATTTCCATTCCCGTTTCTTTTCCATTCCCGTTCCATTTCCATTCCAGTTCCATTACCATTCCCGTTCCATTTCCATTCCCGATCCATTTCCATTCCCGTTCCATTTCCATTCCTGTTCCATTTCCATTCTCGTTCCGTTACCATTCCCGTTCCATTTCCGTTCCCGTTCCGTTTCCGTTCCCGTTCCATTTCCGTTCTCGTTCCGTTTCCGTTCCCGTTCCATTTCCATTCCCGTTCCATTTCCGTTCCCTTTCCATTTCCATTCCCGTTCCATTTCCATTCCCTTTCCATTTCCATTTCATTCCATTCCATTCTGCTCGGGTACATTCCATTCCATTCCATTGCATTCCATTCCGTTCTGCTCCTGTCCATTCCATTCCATTCCATTCCGTTCCATTCCGTTCTACTCGGGTAGATTCCATTCCATCCCATTCCATTCCATTCCATTCCATTCCATTCCATTCCATTCTACTGGTGTCCATTCCATTCCATTCCATTCCATTCCATTCCATTCCATTCCATTCCATTCCATTGCATTCCATTCCATTCCATTCCATTCCGTTCCGTTCTACTCGGTTACATTCCATTCAATTCCATTCCATTCCGTTCTACTCGGGTAGATTCCATTCCATTCCATTCCATTCCTTTCCATTCCATTGCATTCCATTGCATTGCATTGCACTCAATTCCATTCCATTCCATTCCATTCCATTCCATTCCATTCCATTCCATTCCATTCCGTTCCGTTCAACTCGGTTACATTCCATTCAATTACATTCCATTCCGTTCTACTCGGTTACATACCATTCCATTCCATTCCATTCCATTCCAATCCATTCCATTCCATTCCATTCCGTTCTACTCGTGTACATTCCATTCCATTCCATTCCATTCCATTCCATTCCATTCCATTCCATTCCATTCCATTCCATTCCATTCCGTTCTACTTTGGTACATTCCATTCCATTCCATTCCATTCCATTCCATTCCATTCCATTCCATTCCATTCCATTCCATTCTACTCAGGTTGATTCCATTCTATTCCATTCCATTCCATTCCATTCCATTCCATTCCATTCCATTCGATTCCATTCCATTCCATTCCATAGAATTCCATTCCATTCCATTCCATTCCATGGAATTCCATTCCATTCCATTCCATGGAATTCCATTCCATTCCATTCCATTCCATGGAATTCCATTCCATTCTATTCCATGGAATTCCATTCCGTTCCATTCCATTCCATGGAATTCCATTCCATTCCATTCCATTCCATTCCATTCCATTCCATTCCATTGAATTCCATTCCGTTCCATTCCATTCCATTGAATTCCATTCCATTCCATTCCATTCCATTCCATTCCATTCCATTGAATTCCATTCCATTGAATTCCATTCCATTCCATTCCATTCCATTCCATTCCATCCCATTCCATTCCATTCCATTCCATTCCGTTCTACTCGGGTTGATTCCATTCTATTCCATTCCATTCCATTCGATCCCATTTGATTCCATTCGATTCCATTCAATTCCATTCGATTCCATTCCATTCCACTCCATTCCATTCCATTGAATTCCATTCCATTCCATTCCATTCCATTCCATTCCATTCCATTCCATGGAATTCCATTCCATTCCATTCCATTCCATTCCATAGAATTCCATTCCATTCCATTCCATTCCATTGAATTCCTTTCCATTCCATTCCGTTCCGTTCCGTTCCGTTCCGTTGCGTTGCGTTCCGTTCCGTTCCGTTGTGTTCCGTTCCGTTCTACTCGGGATGATTCCATTCTATTCCATTCCATTCCAATCCATTCCATTCCATTCCATTGAATTCCATTCCATTCCATTCCATTCCATTCCATTCCATTCCATTCCATTCCATTCCATTGAATTCCATTCCATTCCATTCCATTCCATTCCATTCCATTCCATTCCATTGAATTCCATTCCATTCCAATCCAATCCATGGAATTCCGTTCCATTCTATTCCATTCCGTTCCGTTCTGTCCCGTTCCGTTCCGTTCCGTTCCGTTGCGTTCCGTTCCGTTCTACTCGGGTTGATTCCATTCTATTCCATTCCATTCCATTCGATTCCATTCGATTCCATTCGATTCCACTCCATTCCATTCCATAGAATTCCATTCCATTCCATTCCATTCCATTGAATTCCATTCCATTCCATTCCATTCCATTGAATTCCATTCCATTCCATTCCATTCCATTGAATTCCATTCCATTCCATTCCATTCCATTCCATTCCATTCCATTCCATTCCATTCCATTCTACTGTTGTCCATTCCATTCCATTCCATTCCATTCCATTCCATTCCATTCCATTCCATTCCATTCCATTCCTTTCCATTCCATTGCATTCCATTGCATTCCATTCCATTCCATTCCATTCCATTCCATTCCATTCCACTCCACACCACTCCACTCCACTCCATTCCACTCCACTCCACTCCGGTACTTTCCATTCCATTCCATTCCATTCCATTCCATTCCATTCCATTCCATTCCATTCCGTGCTTCTCGGGTACATTCCGTTCCGTTCCATTCCATTCCATTCCATTCCATTCCCTTCCAGTGCACTCTACTCCACTCCACTCCACTCCACTCCGGTACATTCCATTCCATTCCATTCCATTCCATTCCATTCCATTCCATTTCCATTCCCATTCCATTTCCATTCCCGTTCCATTTCCATTCCCGTTTCTTTTCCATTCCCGTTCCATTTCCATTCCCGTTCCATTACCGTTCCCGTTCCATTTCCATTCCCGATCCATTTCCATTCCCGTTCCTTTTCCATTCCCGTTCCATTTCCATTCCTGTTCCGTTACCATTCCCGTTCCATTTCCGTTCCCGTTCCGTTTCCGTTCCCGTTCCATTTCCGTTCTCGTTCCGTTTCCGTTCCCGTTCCATTTCCATTCCCGTTCCATTTCCGTTCCCGTTCCATTTCCATTCCCGTTCCATTTCCATTCCCTTTCCATTTCCATTTCATTCCATTCCGTTCTGCTCGGGTACATTCCATTCCATTCCATTGCATTCCATTCCGTTCTGTTCCTGTCCATTCCATTCCATTCCATTCCGTTCCATTCCGTTCTATTCGGGTAGATTCCATTCCATTCCATTCCATTCCATTCCATTCCATTCCATTCCATTCCATTCCATTCTACAGGTGTCCATTCCATTCCATTCCATTCCATTCCATTCCATTCCATTCCATTCCATTCCATTGCATTCCATTCCATTCCATTCCATTCCATTCCGTTCCGTTCTACTCGGTTACATTCCATTCAATTCCATTCCATTCCGTTCTACTCGGGTAGATTCCATTCCATTCCATTCCATTCCTTTCCATTCCATTGCATTCCATTGCATTGCATTGCACTCAATTCCATTCCATTCCATTCCATTCCATTCCATAGAATTCCGTTCCATTCCATTCCATTCCATTCCACTCCATTCCATTCCATTCCATTCCATTCCATTCCATTCCATTCCATTCCATTCCATTCTATTCCATTCGATTCCATTCGATTCCATTCCATTCCATTCCATTCCATTCCATTCCATCCCAATCCATTCCATTCTTCTCGGGTTGATTCCATTCCATTCCATTCCATTCCATTCCATTCCATTCCATTCCATTCCATTCCATTCCATTCGGTTCCATTCGATTCCATTCGATTCCATTCCATTCCATTCGATCCCATTCGATTCCATTCGATTCCGTTCCATTCCATTCCATTCCATTGAATTCCATTCCATTCCATTCCATTGAATTCCGTTCCATTCCATTCCATTCCGTTCCGTTCCGTCCCGTTCCATTCCATTCCGTTCCGTTGCGTGCCGTTCTGTTCTACTCGGGATGATTCCATTCTATTCCATTCCATTCCATTCCATTCCATTCGATTCCAATTGATTCCATTCGATTCCATTCGATTCCATTCCATTCCATTCCATTGAATTCCATTCCGTTCCACTCCATTCCATTCCATTCCATTGAATTCCATTCCAATCCATTCCATTCCATTCCATTCCATTGAATTCCATTCCATTCCATTCCATTCCATTCCATGGAATTCCATTCCATTCCATTCCATTCCATTCCATTGAATTCCATTCCATTCCATTCCATAGAATTCCATTCCATTCCTTTCCATTCCATTGCATTCCATTCCATTCCATTCCATTTGAATTCCATTCCATTCCATTCCATTCCATTCTATTCCATTCCATTCCATTCCATTCCATTCCATTCCATTCTACTCGGGTTGATTGCATTCTATTCCATTCCATTCCATTCGATTCCATTCGATTCCATTCGATTCCATTCGATTCCATTCCATTCCATTCCATTACATTCCATTCCATTGAATTCCCTTCCATTCCATTCCATTCCATTCCATTGAATTCCATTCCATTCCATTCCATTGCATTCCATTCCATTCCATTCCATTCCATTCCATTCCATTCCATTCCATTCCATTCCATTCCATTGAATTCCATTCCATTCCATTCCATTCCATTGAATTCCGTTCCTTTCCATTCCATTCCGTTCCGTTCCATTCCGTTCCGTTCCGTTCCGTTCCGTTGCGTTCCGTTCCGTTCCGTTGCATTCCGTTCCGTTCTACTCGGGTTGATTCCATTCTATTCCATTCCATTCCATTCCATTCCATTCCATTGAATTCCATTCCATTCAATTCCATAGAATTCCGTTCCATTCCATTCCATTCCATTCCATTCCATTCCATTCCATTGAATTCCATTCCATTCCATTCCATTCCATTCCATTGAATTCCATTCCGTTCCATTCCATTCCATTGAATTCCGTTCCATTCCATTCCATTCCATTCCGTTCCGTTCCATTCCGTTCCGTTGCGTTCCGCTCCGTTCTACTGGGGTTGATTCCATTCTATTCCATTCCATTCCATTCGATCCCATTCGATTCCATTCGATTCCATTCGATTCCATTCGATTCCACTCCATTCCATTCCATAGAATTCCATTCCATTCCATTCCATTCCATTCCATGGAATTCCATTCCATTCCATTCCATTCCATTCCATTCCATAGAATTCCATTCCATTCCATTCCATTCCATTGAATTCCGTTCCACTCCATTCCATTCCGTTCCGTTCCGTTCCGTTCCGTTGCGTTCCGTTCCGTTCCGTTGCGTTCCGTTCCGTTCTACTCGGGTTGATTCCATTCTATTCCATTCCATTCCAATCCATTCCTTTCCATTCCATTGAATTCCATTCCATTCCATTCAATTCCATTCCATTCCATTCCATTCCATTCCATAGAATTCCATTCCATTTCATTCCATTCCATTCCATTCCATTCCATTCCAATCCATTCCATTGAATTCCATTCCATTCCATTTTTGGAATTCCGTTCCATTCCATTCCATTCCGTTCCGTTCCGTCCCGTTCCGCTCCGTTGCGTTCCGTTCCGTTCTACTCGGGTTGATTCCATTCTATTCCATTCCTTTCCATTCGATTCCATTCGATTCCATTCGATTCCATTCGATTCCATTCCATTCCATTCCATTGAATTCCATTCCATTCCATTCCATTCCATTGAATTCCATTCCATTCCATTCCATTCCATTGAATTCCATTCCATTCCATTCCATTCCATAGAATTCCATTCCGTTCCATTCCATTCCATTGAATTCCATTCCATTCCATTCCATTCCATTCCATTCCATTGAATTCCATTCCATTCCATTCCATTCCATTGAATTCCATTCCATTCCATTCCATAGAATTCCATTCCGTTCCATTCCATTCCATTCCATTCCATTCAATTCCATTCCATTCCATTCCAATCCATTCCATTCCATTTGAATTCCATTCCGTTCCATTCCATTCCATTCCCTTCCATTCCATTCCATTCCATTCTACTCGGGTTGATTCCATTCTATTCCATTCCATTCCATTCGATTCCATTCGATTCGATTCGATTCCATTCCATTCCATTCCATTCCATTCCATTCCATTCCGTTCTACTCGGGTTGATTCCATTCTATTCCATTCCATTCCATTCGATTCCATTCGATTCCATTCGATTCCATTCGATTCCATTCCATTCCATAGAATTCCATTCCATTCCATTCCATTCCATTCCATTGAATTCCATTCCATTCCATTCCATTACATTCCATTTCATTGAATTCCATTCAATTCCATTCCATTCCATTCCATTCCATTGAATTCCATTCCATTCCATTCCATTCCATTCCATTCCATTCCATTCCATTCCATTCCATTCTACTCGGGTTGATTCCATTCTATTCCATTCCATTCCATTCGATCCCATTCGATTCCATTCGATTCCGTTCCATTCCATTCCATTCCATTCCATTCCATTCCATTCCATTCCATTGAATTCCATTCTATTCCATTCCATTGAATTCCGTTCCATTCCACTCCATTCCATTCCGTTCCGTTCCGTTCCGTTCCGTTCCCTTCCGTTGCGTTCCGCTCCGTTCTACTCGGGTTGATTCCATTCTATTCCATTCCAGTCCATTCGATCCCATTCGATTGCATTCGATTCCATTCGATTCCACTCCATTCCATTCCAAAGAATTCCATTCCATTCCATTCCATTCCATTCCATTCCATTCCATTGAATTCCATTCCATTCCATTCCATTCCATGGAATTCCATTCCATTCCATTCCATTCCAATCCATAGAATTCCATTCCATTCCATTCCATTCCATTGAATTCCGTTCCATTCCATTCCATTCCGTTCCGTTCCGTTCCGTTCCGTTGCGTTCCGTTCCGTTCCGTTGTGTTCCGTTCCGTTCTACTCGGGTTGATTCCATTCTATTCCATTCCATTCCAATCCATTCCATTCCATTCCATTCCATTCCATTCCATTCCATTCCATTCCATTCCATTCCATTCCATTGAATTCCATTCCATTCCATTCCATTCCATTCCATTCCATTCCATTGAATTCCATTCCATTCCATTCCATTCCATGGAATTCCGTTCCATTCCATTCCATTCCGTTCCGTTCCATCCCTTTCCGCTCCGTTGCGTTCCGTTCCGTTCTACTCGGGTTGATTCCATTCTATTCCATTCCTTTCCATTCGATTCCATTCGATTCCATTCGATTCCATTCGATTCCATTCCATTCCATTCCATTGAATTCCATTCCATTCCATTCCATTCCATTGAATTCCATTCCATTCCATTCCATTCCATTCCATTCCATTGAATTCCATTCCATTCCATTCCATTCCATTCCATAGAATTCCATTCCGTTCCATTCCATTCCTTTGAATTCCGTTCCATTCCATTCCATTCCATTCCATTCCATTCCATTCCATTGAATTCCATTCCATTCCATTTCATAGAATTCCATTCCGTTCCATTCCATTCCATTCCATTCAATTCCATTCCATTCCATTCCATTCCATTCCATTTGAATTCCATTCCGTTCCATTCCATTCCATTCCCTTCCATTCCATTCCATTCCATTCTACTCGGGTTGATTCCATTCTATTCCATTCCATTCCATTCGATTCCATTCGATTCGATTCGATTCGATTCCATTCCATTCCATTCCATTCCATTCCATTCCATTCCGTTCTACTCGGGTTGATTCCATTCTATTCCATTCCATTCCATTCGATTCCATTCGATTCCATTCGATTCCATTCGATTCCATTCCATTCCATAGAATTCCATTCCATTCCATTCCATTGAATTCCATTCCATTCCATTCCATTCCATTCCATTGAATTCCATTCCATTCCATTCCATTCCATTCCATTCCATTCTACTCGGGTTGATTCCATTCTATTCCATTCCATTCCATTCGATCCCATTCGATTCCATTCGATTCCGTTCCATTCCATTCCATTCCATTCCATTCCATTCCATTCCATTCCATTCCATTCCATTGAATTCCATTCCATTCCATTCCATTGAATTCCGTTCCATTCCATTCCATTCCGTTCCGTTCCGTCCCGTTCCATTCCATTCCGTTCCGTTGCGTGCCGTTCTGTTCTACTCGGAATGATTCCATTCTATTCCATTCCATTCCATTCCATTCCATTCGATACCAATTGATTCCTTTCGATTCCATTCGATTCCATTCCATTCCATTCCATTGAATTCCATTCCGTTCCACTCCATTCCATTCCATTCCATTGAATTCCATTCCAATCCATTCCATTCCATTCCATTCCATTGAATTCCATTCCATTCCATTCCATTCCATTCCATAGAATTCCATTCCATTCCATTCCATTCCATTCCATTGAATTCCATTCCATTCCATTCCATAGAATTCCGTTCCATACCATTCCATTCCATTCCATTCCATTCCATTCCGTTCCATTCCATTCCATTTGAATTCCATTCCATTCCATTCCATTCCATTCTATTCCATTCCATTCCATTCCATTCCATTCCATTCCATTCTACTCGGGTTGATTGCATTCTATTCCATTCCATTCCATTCGATTCCATTCGATTCCATTCGATTCCATTCCATTCCATTCCATTGAATTCCATTCCATTCCATTCTATTCCATTCCATTGAATTCCATTCCATTCCATTCCATTCCATTCCATTCCATTCCATTCCATTCCATTGAATTCCATTCCGTTCCATTCCATTCCATTGAATTCCGTTCCATTCCACTCCATTCCATTCCGTTCCGTTCCGTTCCGTTCCGTTCCCTTCCGTTGCGTTCCGCTCCGTTCTACTCGGGTTGATTCCATTCTATTCCATTCCAGTCCATTCGATCCCATTCGATTGCATTCGATTCCATTCGATTCCATTCGATTCCACTCCATTCCATTCCATAGAATTCCATTCCATTCCATTCCATTCCATTCCATTCCATTCCATTCCATTGAATTCCATTCCATTCCATTCCATTCCATGGAATTCCATTCCATTCCATTCCATTCCAATCCATAGAATTCCATTCCATTCCATTCCATTCCATTGAATTCCGTTCCATTCCATTCCATTCCGTTCCGTTCCGTTCCGTTCCGTTCCGTTGCGTTCCGTTCCGTTCCGTTGTGTTCCGTTCCGTTCTACTCGGGTTGATTCCATTCTATTCCATTCCATTCCAATCCATTCCATTCCATTCCATTCCATTCCATTCCATTCCATTCCATTCCATTCCATTGAATTCCATTCCATTCCATTCCATTCCATTCCATTCCATTCCATTGAATTCCATTCCATTCCATTCCATTCCATGGAATTCCGTTCCATTCCATTCCATTCCGTTCCGTTCCATCCCGTTCCGTTCCGTTCCGTTCCGTTCCGTTGCGTTCCGTTCCGTTCTACTAGGGTTGATTCCATTCTATTCCATTCCATTCCATTCGATTCCATTCGATTCCACTCCATTCCATTCCATAGAATTCCATTCCATTCCATTCCATTCCATTGAATTCCATTCCATTCCATTCCATTCCATTCCATTCCATTCCATTCCATTCCATTGAATTCCATTCCATTCCATTCCATTCCATTCCATTCCATTCCATTCTACTGGTGTCCATTCCATTCCATTCCATTCCATTCCATTCCATTCCATTCCTTTCCATTCCATTGCATTCCATTGCATTCCATTCCATTCCATTCCATTCCATTCCACTCCACTCCACTCCACTCCACTCCATTCCACTCCACTCCACTCCGGTACATTCCATTCCATTCCATTCCATTCCATTCCATTCCATTCCGTGCTTCTCGGGTACATTCCGTTCCGTTCCATTCCATTCCATTCCATTCCATTCCATTCCGTTCCAGTGCACTCTACTCCACTCCACTCCACTCCACTCCACTCCGGTACATTCCATTCCATTCCTTTCCATTCCATTCCATTCCATTTCCATTCCCATTCCATTTCCATTCCCGTTCCATTTCCATTCCCGTTTCTTTTCCATTCCCGTTCCATTTCCATTCCAGTTCCATTACCATTCCCGTTCCATTTCCATTCCCGATCCATTTCCATTCCCGTTCCATTTCCATTCCTGTTCCATTTCCATTCTCGTTCCGTTACCATTCCCGTTCCATTTCCGTTCCCGTTCCGTTTCCGTTCCCGTTCCATTTCCGTTCTCGTTCCGTTTCCGTTCCCGTTCCATTTCCATTCCCGTTCCATTTCCGTTCCCTTTCCATTTCCATTCCCGTTCCATTTCCATTCCCTTTCCATTTCCATTTCATTCCATTCCATTCTGCTCGGGTACATTCCATTCCATTCCATTGCATTCCATTCCGTTCTGCTCCTGTCCATTCCATTCCATTCCATTCCGTTCCATTCCGTTCTACTCGGGTAGATTCCATTCCATCCCATTCCATTCCATTCCATTCCATTCCATTCCATTCCATTCTACTGGTGTCCATTCCATTCCATTCCATTCCATTCCATTCCATTCCATTCCATTCCATTCCATTGCATTCCATTCCATTCCATTCCATTCCGTTCCGTTCTACTCGGTTACATTCCATTCAATTCCATTCCATTCCGTTCTACTCGGTTAGATTCCATTCCATTCCATTCCATTCCTTTCCATTCCATTGCATTCCATTGCATTGCATTGCACTCAATTCCATTCCATTCCATTCCATTCCATTCCATTCCATTCCATTCCATTCCGTTCCGTTCAACTCGGTTACATTCCATTCAATTACATTCCATTCCGTTCTACTCGGTTACATACCATTCCATTCCATTCCATTCCATTCCAATCCATTCCATTCCATTCCATTCCGTTCTACTCGTGTACATTCCATTCCATTCCATTCCATTCCATTCCATTCCATTCCATTCCATTCCATTCCATTCCGTTCTACTTTGGTACATTCCATTCCATTCCATTCCATTCCATTCCATTCCATTCCATTCCATTCCATTCCATTCTACTCAGGTTGATTCCATTCTATTCCATTCCATTCCATTCCATTCCATTCCATTCCATTCCATTCGATTCCATTCCATTCCATTCCATAGAATTCCATTCCATTCCATTCCATTCCATGGAATTCCATTCCATTCCATTCCATGGAATTCCATTCCATTCCATTCCATTCCATGGAATTCCATTCCATTCTATTCCATGGAATTCCATTCCGTTCCATTCCATTCCATGGAATTCCATTCCATTCCATTCCATTCCATTCCATTCCATTCCATTCCATTGAATTCCATTCCGTTCCATTCCATTCCATTGAATTCCATTCCATTCCATTCCATTCCATTCCATTCCATTCCATTGAATTCCATTCCATTGAATTCCATTCCATTCCATTCCATTCCATTCCATTCCATCCCATTCCATTCCATTCCATTCCATTCCGTTCTACTCGGGTTGATTCCATTCTATTCCATTCCATTCCATTCGATCCCATTTGATTCCATTCGATTCCATTCAATTCCATTCGATTCCATTCCATTCCACTCCATTCCATTCCATTGAATTCCATTCCATTCCATTCCATTCCATTCCATTCCATTCCATTCCATTCCATGGAATTCCATTCCATTCCATTCCATTCCATTCCATAGAATTCCATTCCATTCCATTCCATTCCATTCCATTGAATTCCATTCCATTCCATTCCGTTCCGTTCAACTCGGTTACATTCCATTCAATTACATTCCATTCCGTTCTACTCGGTTACATACCATTCCATTCCATTCCATTCCATTCCAATCCATTCCATTCCATTCCATTCCGTTCTACTCGTGTACATTCCATTCCATTCCATTCCATTCCATTCCATTCCATTCCATTCCATTCCATTCCATTCCATTCCATTCCATTCCGTTCTACTTTGGTACATTCCATTCCATTCCATTCCATTCCATTCCATTCCATTCCATTCCATTCCATTCCATTCCATTCCATTCTACTCAGGTTGATTCCATTCTATTCCATTCCATTCCATTCCATTCCATTCCATTCCATTCGATTCCATTCCATTCCATTCCATAGAATTCCATTCCATTCCATTCCATTCCATGGAATTCCATTCCATTCCATTCCATGGAATTCCATTCCATTCCATTCCATTCCATGGAATTCCATTCCATTCCATTCCATTCCATTCCATTCCATTCCTTTCCATTGAATTCCATTCCGTTCCATTCCATTCCATTGAATTCCATTCCATTCCATTCCATTCCATTCCATTCCATTGAATTCCATTCCATTGAATTCCATTCCATTCCATTCCATTCCATTCCATTCCATCCCATTCCATTCCATTCCATTCCATTCCGTTCTACTCGGGTTGATTCCATTCTATTCCATTCCATTCCATTCGATCCCATTTGATTCCATTCGATTCCATTCAATTCCATTCGATTCCATTCCATTCCACTCCATTCCATTCCATTGAATTCCATTCCATTCCATTCCATTCCATTCCATTCCATTCCATTCCATTCCATTCCATTCCATTCCATTCCATTCCGTTCTACTTTGGTACATTCCATTCCATTCCATTCCATTCCATTCCATTCCATTCCATTCCATTCCATTCTACTCAGGTTGATTCCATTCTATTCCATTCCATTCCATTCCATTCCATTCTATTCCATTCCATTCCAATCCATTCCATTCCATTCCATTGAATTCCATTCCATTCCATTCCATTCCATTCCATTCCATTCCATTCCATTGAATTCCATTCCATTCCATTCCATTCCATTCCATTCCATTGCATTCCATTGAATTCCATTCCGTTCCATTCCATTCCATTGTATTCCGTTCCATTCCACTCCATTCCATTCCGTTCCGTTCCGTTCCGTTCCGTTCCCTTCCGTTGCGTTCCGCTCCGTTCTACTCGGGTTGATTCCATTCTATTCCATTCCAGTCCATTCGATCCCATTCGATTGCATTCGATTCCATTCGATTCCATTCGATTCCACTCCATTCCATTCCATAGAATTCCATTCCATTCCATTCCATTCCATTCCATTCCATTCCATTCCATTGAATTCGATTCCATTCCATGGAATTCCATTCCATTCCATTCCATTCCAATCCATAGAATTCCATTCCATTCCATTCCATTCCATTCCATTCCGTTCTACTTTGGTACATTCCATTCCATTCCATTCCATTCCATTCCATTCCATTCCGTTCCATTCCATTCCATTCTACTCAGGTTGATTCCATTCTATTCCATTCCATTCCATTCCATTCCATTCCATTCCATTCCATTCGATTCCATTCCATTCCATTCCATAGAATTCCATTCCATTCCATTCCATTCCATGGAATTCCATTCCATTCCATTCCATGGAATTCCATTCCATTCCATTCCATTCCATGGAATTCCATTCCATTCCATTCCATTCCATTCCATTCCATTCCTTTCCATTGAATTCCATTCCGTTCCATTCCATTCCATTGAATTCCATTCCATTCCATTCCATTCCATTCCATTCCATTGAATTCCATTCCATTGAATTCCATTCCATTCCATTCCATTCCATTCCATTCCATCCCATTCCATTCCATTCCATTCCATTCCGTTCTACTCGGGTTGATTCCATTCTATTCCATTCCATTCCATTCGATCCCATTTGATTCCATTCGATTCCATTCAATTCCATTCGATTCCATTCCATTCCACTCCATTCCATTCCATTGAATTCCATTCCATTCCATTCCATTCCATTCCATTCCATTCCATTCCATTCCATTCCATTCCATTCCATTCCATTCCATTCCGTTCTACTTTGGTACATTCCATTCCATTCCATTCCATTCCATTCCATTCCATTCCATTCCATTCCATTCCATTCTACTCAGGTTGATTCCATTCTATTCCATTCCATTCCATTCCATTCCATTCTATTCCATTCCATTCCAATCCATTCCATTCCATTCCATTGAATTCCATTCCATTCCATTCCATTCCATTCCATTCCATTCCATTGAATTCCATTCCATTCCATTCCATTCCTTTCCATTCCATTCCATTCCATTGAATTCCATTCCGTTCCATTCCATTCCATTGTATTCCGTTCCATTCCACTCCATTCCATTCCGTTCCGTTCCGTTTCGTTCCGTTCCCTTCCGTTGCGTTCCGCTCCGTTCTACTCGGGTTGATTCCATTCTATTCCATTCCAGTCCATTCGATCCCATTCGATTGCATTCGATTCCATTCGATTCCATTCGATTCCACTCCATTCCATTCCATAGAATTCCATTCCATTCCATTCCATTCCATTCCATTCCATTCCATTCCATTGAATTCGATTCCATTCCATGGAATTCCATTCCATTCCATTCCATTCCAATCCATAGAATTCCATTCCATTCCATTCCATTCCATTGAATTCCGTTCCATTCCATTCCGTTCCGTTCCGTTCCGTTCCGTTGCGTTCCGTTCCGTTCCGTTGTGTTCCGTTCCGTTCTACTCGGGTTGATTCCATTCTATTCCATTCCATTCCAATCCATTCCATTCCATTCCATTCCATTCCATTCCATTCCATTCCATTCCATTCCATTGAATTCCATTCCATTCCATTCCATTCCATTCCATTCCATTCCATTGAATTCCATTCCATTCCATTCCATTCCATGGAATTCCGTTCCATTCCATTCCATTCCGTTCCGTTCCATCCCGTTCCGTTCCGTTCCGTTCCGTTGCGTTCCGTTCCGTTCTACTAGGGTTGATTCCATTCTATTCCATTCCATTCCATTCGATTCCATTCGATTCCATTCGATTCCACTCCATTCCATTCCATAGAATTCCATTCCATTCCATTCTATTCCATGGAATTCCATTCCATTCCATTCCATTCCATTGAATTCCATTCCATTCCATTCCATTCCATTGAATTCCATTCCATTCCATTCCATTCCATTCCATTCCATTCCATTCCATTCCATTCTACTGGTGTCCATTCCATTCCATTCCATTCCATTCCATTCCATTCCATTCCTTTCCATTCCATTGCATTCCATTGCATTCCATTCCATTCCATTCAATTCCATTCCATTCCATTCCACTCCACTCCACTCCACTCCACTCCATTCCACTCCACTCCACTCCGGTACATTCCATTCCATTCCATTCCATTCCATTCCATTCCATTCCGTGCTTCTCGGGTACATTCCGTTCCGTTCCATTCCATTCCATTCCATTCCATTCCGTTCCAGTGCACTCTACTCCACTCCACTCCACTCCACTCCGGTACATTCCATTCCATTCCATTCCATTCCATTCCATTCCATTTCCATTCCCATTCCATTTCCATTCCCGTTCCATTTCCATTCCCGTTTCTTTTCCATTCCCGTTCCATTTCCATTCCAGTTCCATTACCATTCCCGTTCCATTTCCATTCCCGATCCATTTCCATTCCCGTTCCATTTCCATTCCCGTTCCATTTCCATTCCCGTTCCGTTACCATTCCCGTTCCATTTCCGTTCCCGTTCCGTTTCCGTTCCCGTTCCATTTCCGTTCTCGTTCCGTTTCCGTTCCCGTTCCATTTCCATTCCCGTTCCATTTCCGTTCCCTTTCCATTTCCATTCCCGTTCCATTTCCATTCCCTTTCCATTTCCATTTCATTCCATTCCATTCTGCTCGGGTACATTCCATTCCATTCCATTCCATTCCATTCCATTTGAATTCCATTCCATTCCATTCCATTCCATTCCATTCCATTCCTTTTGAATTCCATTCCATTCCAATCCATTCCATTCCATTCCATTCCATTCCATTCCATTCCATTCCATGGAATTCCATTCCATTCCATTCCATTCCATTCCATTCCATTCCATTCCATACCATTCCACCCCATTCCATTCCATTCCATTCCATTCCGTTCTACTCGGGTTGATTCCATTATATTCCATTCCATTCCATTCGATCCCATTTGATTCCATTCGATTCCATTCAATTCCATTCGATTCCATTCCATTCCACTCCATTCCATTCCATTGAATTCCATTCCATTCCATTCCATTCCATTCCATTCCATTCCATTCCATTCCATTCCGTTCTACTTTGGTACATTCCATTCCATTCCATTCCATTCCATTCCATTCCATTCCATTCCATTCCATTCCATTCCATTCTACTCAGGTTGATTCCATTCTATTCCATTCCATTCCATTCCATTCCATTCTATTCCATTCCATTCCAATCCATTCCATTCCATTCCATTCCATTCCATTCCATTCCATGGAATTCCATTCCATTCCATTCCATTGAATTCCATTCCATTCCATTCCATTCCATTCCATTCCATTCCATTCCATTGAATTCCATTCCGTTCCATTCCATTCCATTGAATTCCGTTCCATTCCACTCCATTCCATTCCGTTCCGTTCCGTTCCGTTCCGTTCCCTTCCGTTGCGTTCCGCTCCGTTCTACTCGGGTTGATTCCATTCTATTCCATTCCAGTCCATTCGATCCCATTCGATTGCATTCGATTCCATTCGATTCCATTCGATTCCACTCCATTCCATTCCATAGAATTCCATTCCATTCCATTCCATTCCATTCCATTCCATTCCATTCCATTGAATTCCATTCCATTCCATTCCATTCCATGGAATTCCATTCCATTCCATTCCATTCCAATCCATAGAATTCCATTCCATTCCATTCCATTCCATTGAATTCCGTTCCATTCCATTCCGTTCCGTTCCGTTCCGTTCCGTTCCGTTGCGTTCCGTTCCGTTCCGTTGTGTTCCGTTCCGTTCTACTCGGGTTGATTCCATTCTATTCCATTCCATTCCAATCCATTCCATTCCATTCCATTCCATTCCATTCCATTCCATTCCATTGAATTCCATTCCATTCCATTCCATTCCATTCCATTCCATTCCATTGAATTCCATTCCATTCCATGGAATTCCATGGAATTCCGTTCCATTCCATTCCATTCCGTTCCGTTCCATCCCGTTCCGTTCCGTTCCGTTCCGTTGCGTTCCGTTCCGTTCTACTAGGGTTGATTCCATTCTATTCCATTCCATTCCATTCGATTCCATTCGATTCCATTCGATTCCACTCCATTCCATTCCATAGAATTCCATTCCATTCCATTCCATTCCATTGAATTCCATTCCATTCCATTCCATTCCATTGAATTCCATTCCATTCCATTCCATTCCATTGAATTCCATTCCATTCCATTCCATTCCATTCCATTCCATTCCATTCCATTCCATTCTACTGGTGTCCATTCCATTCCCTTCCATTCCATTCCATTCCATTCCATTCCATTCCATTCCTTTCCATTCCATTGCATTCCATTGCATTCCATTCCATTCCATTCAATTCCATTCCATTCCATTCCACTCCACTCCACTCCACTCCACTCCATTCCACTCCACTCCACTCCGGTACATTCCATTCCATTCCATTCCATTCCATTCCATTCCATTCCATGCTTCTCGGGTACATTCCGTTCCGTTCCATTCCATTCCATTCCATTCCATTCCGTTCCAGTGCACTCTACTCCACTCCACTCCACTCCACTCCTGTACATTCCATTCCATTCCATTCCATTCCATTCCATTCCATTCCATTTCCATTCCCATTCCATTTCCATTCCCGTTCCATTTCCATTCCCGTTTCTTTTCCATTCCCGTTCCATTTCCATTCCAGTTCCATTACCATTCCCGTTCCATTTCCATTCCCGATCCATTTCCATTCCCGTTCCATTTCCATTCCCGTTCCATTTCCATTCCCGTTCCGTTACCATTCCCGTTCCATTTCCGTTCCCGTTCCGTTTCCGTTCCCGTTCCATTTCCGTTCTCGTTCCGTTTCCGTTCCCGTTCCATTTCCATTCCCGTTCCATTTCCGTTCCCTTTCCATTTCCATTCCCGTTCCATTTCCATTCCCTTTCCATTTCCTTTTCATTCCATTCCATTCTGCTCGGGTACATTCCATTCCATTCCATTCCATTCCATTCCATTTGAATTCCATTCCATTCCATTCCATTCCATTCCATTCCATTCCATTTGAATTCCATTCCATTCCAATCCATTCCATTCCATTCCATTCCATTCCATTCCATTCCATTTCATTCCATTCCATGGAATTCCATTCCATTCCATTCCATTCCATGGAATTCCATTCCATTCCATTCCATTCCATTCCATTGAATTCCATTCCGTTCCATTCCATTCCATTGAATTCCGTTCCATTCCACTCCATTCCATTCCGTTCCGTTCCGTTCCGTTCCGTTCCCTTCCGTTGCGTTCCGCTCCGTTCTACTCGGGTTGATTCCATTCTATTCCATTCCAGTCCATTCGATCCCATTCGATTGCATTCGATTCCATTCGATTCCATTCGATTCCACTCCATTCCATTCCATAGAATTCCATTCCATTCCATTCCATTCCATTCCATTCCATTCCATTCCATTCCATTGAATTCCATTCCATTCCATTCCATTCCATGGAATTCCATTCCATTCCATTCCATTCCAATCCATAGAATTCCATTCCATTCCATTCCATTCCATTGAATTCCGTTCCATTCCATTCCATTCCGTTCCGTTCCGTTCCGTTCCGTTGCGTTCCGTTCCGTTCCGTTGTGTTCCGTTCCGTTCTACTCGGGTTGATTCCATTCTATTCCATTCCATTCCATTGAATTCCATTCCATTCCATTCCATTCCATTCCATTCCATTCCATTGAATTCCATTCCATTCCATTCCATTCCATGGAATTCCGTTCCATTCCATTCCATTCCGTTCCGTTCCGTCCCGTTCCGCTCCGTTGCGTTCCGTTCCGTTCTACTCGGGTTGATTCCATTCTATTCCATTCCTTTCCATTCGATTCCATTCGATTCCATTCGATTCCATTCGATTCCATTCGATTCCATTCCATTCCATTCCATTGAATTCCATTCCATTCCATTCCATTCCATTGAATTCCATTCCATTCCATTCCATTCCATTCCATTCCATTCCATTGAATTCCATTCCATTCCATTCCATTCCATTCCATAGAATTCCATTCCGTTCCATTCCATTCCATTGAATTCCGTTCCATTCCATTCCATTCCATTCCATTCCATTCCATTCCATTGAATTCCATTCCATTCCATTCCATAGAATTCCATTCCGTTCCATTCCATTCCATTCCATTCAATTCCATTCCATTCCATTCCATTCCATTCCATTTGAATTCCATTCCGTTCCATTCCATTCCATTCCCTTCCATTCCATTCCATTCCATTCTACTCGGGTTGATTCCATTCTATTCCATTCCATTCCATTCGATTCCATTCGATTCGATTCGATTCCATTCCATTCCATTCCATTCCATTCCATTCCATTCCATTCCGTTCTACTCGGGTTGATTCCATTCTATTCCATTCCATTCCATTCGATTCCATTCGATTCCATTCGATTCCATTCGATTCCATTCCATTCCATAGAATTCCATTCCATTCCATTCCATTCCATTCCATTGAATTCCATTCCATTCCATTCCATTACATTCCATTTCATTGAATTCCATTCAATTCCATTCCATTCCATTCCATTCCATTCCATTGAATTCCATTCCATTCCATTCCATTCCATTCCATTCCATTCTACTCGGGTTGATTCCATTCTATTCCATTCCATTCCATTTGATCCCATTCGATTCCATTCGATTCCGTTCCATTCCATTCCATTCCATTCCATTCCATTCCATTCCATTGAATTCCATTCCATTCCATTCCATTGAATTCCGTTCCATTCCATTCCATTCCGTTCCGTTCCGTCCCGTTCCATTCCATTCCGTTCCGTTGCGTGCCGTTCTGTTCAACTCGGAATGATTCCATTCTATTCCATTCCATTCCATTCCATTCCATTCGATACCAATTGATTCCTTTCGATTCCATTCGATTCCATTCCATTCCATTCCATTGAATTCCATTCCGTTCCACTCCATTCCATTCCATTCCATTGAATTCCATTCCAATCCATTCCATTCCATTCCATTCCATTGAATTCCATTCCATTCCATTCCATTCCATTCCATAGAATTCCATTCCATTCCATTCCATTCCATTCCATTGAATTCCATTCCATTCCATTCCATAGAATTCCGTTCCATACCATTCCATTCCATTCCATTCCATTCCATTCCATTCCATTCCATTCCATTTGAATTCCATTCCATTCCATTCCATTCCATTCCATTCCATTCCATTTGAATTCCATTCCATTCCAATCCATTCCATTCCATTCCATTCCATTCCATTCCATTCCTTTCCATGGAATTCCATTCCATTCCATTCCATTCCATTCCATTCCATTGAATTCCATTCCATTCCATTCCATTCCATTCCATTCCATTCCATTCCATTCCATTCCATTCCATTCCATTGAATTCCATTCCGTTCCATTCCATTCCATTGAATTCCGTTCCATTCCACTCCATTCCATTCCGTTCCGTTCCGTTCCGTTCCGTTCCCTTCCGTTGCGTTCCGCTCCGTTCTACTCGGGTTGATTCCATTCTATTCCATTCCAGTCCATTCGATCCCATTCGATTGCATTCGATTCCATTCGATTCCATTCGATTCCACTCCATTCCATTCCATAGAATTCCATTCCATTCCATTCCATTCCATTCCATTCCATTCCATTCCATTGAATTCCATTCCATTCCATTCCATTCCATGGAATTCCATTCCATTCCATTCCATTCCAATCCATAGAATTCCATTCCATTCCATTCCATTCCATTGAATTCCGTTCCATTCCATTCCATTCCGTTCCGTTCCGTTCCGTTCCGTTCCGTTGCGTTCCGTTCCGTTCCGTTGTGTTCCGTTCCGTTCTACTCGGGTTGATTCCATTCTATTCCATTCCATTCCAATCCATTCCATTCCATTCCATTCCATTCCATTCCATTCCATTCCATTCCATTGAATTCCATTCCATTCCATTGAATTCCATTCCATTCCATTCCATTGAATTCCATTCCATTCCATTCCATTCCATGGAATTCCGTTCCATTCCATTCCATTCCGTTCCGTTCCATCCCGTTCCGTTCCGTTCCGTTCCGTTCCGTTGCGTTCCGTTCCGTTCTACTAGGGTTGATTCCATTCTATTCCATTCCATTCCATTCGATTCCATTCGATTCCACTCCATTCCATTCCATAGAATTCCATTCCATTCCATTCCATTCCATTGAATTCCATTCCATTGCATTCCATTCCATTGAATTCCATTCCATTCCATTCCATTCCATTGAATTCCATTCCATTCCATTCCATTCCATTCCATTCCATTCCATTCTACTGGTGTCCATTCCATTCCATTCCATTCCATTGAATTCCATTCCATTCCATTCCATTCCATTCCATTCCATTCCATTCCATTCTACTGGTGTCCATTCCATTCCATTCCATTCCATTCCATTCCATTCCATTCCATTCCATTCCTTTCCATTCCATTGCATTCCATTGCATTCCATTCCATTCCATTCCATTCCATTCCATTCCATTCCACTCCACTCCACTCCACTCCACTCCATTCCACTCCACTCCACTCCGGTACATTCCATTCCATTCCATTCCATTCCATTCCATTCCATTCCATTCCGTGCTTCTCGGGTACATTCCGTTCCGTTCCATTCCATTCCATTCCATTCCATTCCATTCCGTTCCAGTGCACTCTACTCCACTCCACTCCACTCCACTCCACTCCGGTACATTCCATTCCATTCCATTCCATTCCATTCCATTCCATTTCCATTCCCATTCCATTTCCATTCCCGTTCCATTTCCATTCCCGTTTCTTTTCCATTCCCGTTCCATTTCCATTCCAGTTCCATTACCATTCCCGTTCCATTTCCATTCCCGATCCATTTCCATTCCCGTTCCATTTCCATTCCCGTTCCATTTCCATTCCCGTTCCGTTACCATTCCCGTTCCATTTCCGTTCCCGTTCCGTTTCCGTTCCCGTTCCATTTCCGTTCTCGTTCCGTTTCCGTTCCCGTTCCATTTCCATTCCCGTTCCATTTCCGTTCCCTTTCCATTTCCATTCCCGTTCCATTTCCATTCCCTTTCCATTTCCATTTCATTCCATTCCATTCTGCTCGGGTACATTCCATTCCATTCCATTGCATTCCATTCCGTTCTGCTCCTGTCCATTCCATTCCATTCCATTCCGTTCCATTCCGTTCTACTCGGGTAGATTCCATTCCATTCCATTCCATTCCATTCCATTCCATTCCATTCCATTCCATTCCATTCTACTGGTGTCCATTCCATTCCATTCCATTCCATTCCATTCCATTCCATTCCATTCCATTGCGTTCCATTCCATTCCATTCCATTCCGTTCCGTTCTACTCGGTTACATTCCATTCAATTCCATTCCATTCCATTCTACTCGGGTAGATTCCATTCCATTCCATTCCATTCCTTTCCATTCCATTGCATTCCATTGCATTGCATTGCACTCAATTCCATTCCATTCCATTCCATTCCATTCCATTCCATTCCATTCCGTTCCGTTCAACTCGGTTACATTCCATTCAATTACATTCCATTCCGTTCTACTCGGTTACATACCATTCCATTCCATTCCATTCCATTCCAATCCATTCCATTCCATTCCATTCCGTTCTACTCGTGTACATTCCATTCCATTCCATTCCATTCCATTCCATTCCATTCCATTCCATTCCATTCCATTCCATTCCATTCCATTCCGTTCTACTTTGGTACATTCCATTCCATTCCATTCCATTCCATTCCATTCCATTCCATTCCATTCCATTCCATTCCATTCTACTCAGGTTGATTCCATTCTATTCCATTCCATTCCATTCCATTCCATTCCATTCCATTCCATTCGATTCCATTCCATTCCATTCCATAGAATTCCATTCCATTCCATTCCATTCCATGGAATTCCATTCCATTCCATTCCATGGAATTCCATTCCATTCCATTCCATTCCATGGAATTCCATTCCATTCCATTCCATTCCATTCCATTCCATTCCTTTCCATTGAATTCCATTCCGTTCCATTCCATTCCATTGAATTCCATTCCATTCCATTCCATTCCATTCCATTCCATTGAATTCCATTCCATTGAATTCCATTCCATTCCATTCCATTCCATTCCATTCCATCCCATTCCATTCCATTCCATTCCATTCCGTTCTACTCGGGTTGATTCCATTCTATTCCATTCCATTCCATTCGATCCCATTTGATTCCATTCGATTCCATTCAATTCCATTCGATTCCATTCCATTCCACTCCATTCCATTCCATTGAATTCCATTCCATTCCATTCCATTCCATTCCATTCCATTCCATTCCATTCCATTCCATTCCATTCCATTCCATTCCGTTCTACTTTGGTACATTCCATTCCATTCCATTCCATTCCATTCCATTCCATTCCATTCCATTCCATTCCATTCTACTCAGGTTGATTCCATTCTATTCCATTCCATTCCATTCCATTCCATTCTATTCCATTCCATTCCAATCCATTCCATTCCATTCCATGGAATTCCATTCCATTCCATTCCATTCCATTCCATTCCATTCCATTGAATTCCATTCCATTCCATTCCATTCCATTCCATTCCATTCCATTGCATTCCATTGAATTCCATTCCGTTCCATTCCATTCCATTGTATTCCGTTCCATTCCACTCCATTCCATTCCGTTCCGTTCCGTTCCGTTCCGTTCCCTTCCGTTGCGTTCCGCTCCGTTCTACTCGGGTTGATTCCATTCTATTCCATTCCAGTCCATTCGATCCCATTCGATTGCATTCGATTCCATTCGATTCCATTCGATTCCACTCCATTCCATTCCATAGAATTCCATTCCATTCCATTCCATTCCATTCCATTCCATTCCATTCCATTGAATTCGATTCCATTCCATGGAATTCCATTCCATTCCATTCCATTCCAATCCATAGAATTCCATTCCATTCCATTCCATTCCATTCCATTCCGTTCTACTTTGGTACATTCCATTCCATTCCATTCCATTCCATTCCATTCCATTCCATTCCATTCCATTCCATTCTACTCAGGTTGATTCCATTCTATTCCATTCCATTCCATTCCATTCCATTCCATTCCATTCCATTCGATTCCATTCCATTCCATTCCATAGAATTCCATTCCATTCCATTCCATTCCATGGAATTCCATTCCATTCCATTCCATGGAATTCCATTCCATTCCATTCCATTCCATGGAATTCCATTCCATTCCATTCCATTCCATTCCATTCCATTCCTTTCCATTGAATTCCATTCCGTTCCATTCCATTCCATTGAATTCCATTCCATTCCATTCCATTCCATTCCATTCCATTGAATTCCATTCCATTGAATTCCATTCCATTCCATTCCATTCCATTCCATTCCATCCCATTCCATTCCATTCCATTCCATTCCGTTCTACTCGGGTTGATTCCATTCTATTCCATTCCATTCCATTCGATCCCATTTGATTCCATTCGATTCCATTCAATTCCATTCGATTCCATTCCATTCCACTCCATTCCATTCCATTGAATTCCATTCCATTCCATTCCATTCCATTCCATTCCATTCCATTCCATTCCATTCCATTCCATTCCATTCCATTCCATTCCGTTCTACTTTGGTACATTCCATTCCATTCCATTCCATTCCATTCCATTCCATTCCATTCCATTCCATTCCATTCTACTCAGGTTGATTCCATTCTATTCCATTCCATTCCATTCCATTCCATTCTATTCCATTCCATTCCAATCCATTCCATTCCATTCCATTGAATTCCATTCCATTCCATTCCATTCCATTCCATTCCATTCCATTGAATTCCATTCCATTCCATTCCATTCCATTCCATTCCATTCCATTCCATTCCATTGAATTCCATTCCGTTCCATTCCATTCCATTGTATTCCGTTCCATTCCACTCCATTCCATTCCGTTCCGTTCCGTTTCGTTCCGTTCCCTTCCGTTGCGTTCCGCTCCGTTCTACTCGGGTTGATTCCATTCTATTCCATTCCAGTCCATTCGATCCCATTCGATTGCATTCGATTCCATTCGATTCCATTCGATTCCACTCCATTCCATTCCATAGAATTCCATTCCATTCCATTCCATTCCATTCCATTCCATTCCATTCCATTGAATTCGATTCCATTCCATGGAATTCCATTCCATTCCATTCCATTCCAATCCATAGAATTCCATTCCATTCCATTCCATTCCATTGAATTCCGTTCCATTCCATTCCGTTCCGTTCCGTTCCGTTCCGTTGCGTTCCGTTCCGTTCCGTTGTGTTCCGTTCCGTTCTACTCGGGTTGATTCCATTCTATTCCATTCCATTCCAATCCATTCCATTCCATTCCATTCCATTCCATTCCATTCCATTCCATTCCATTGAATTCCATTCCATTCCATTCCATTCCATTCCATTCCATTCCATTGAATTCCATTCCATTCCATTCCATTCCATGGAATTCCGTTCCATTCCATTCCATTCCGTTCCGTTCCATCCCGTTCCGTTCCGTTCCGTTCCGTTGCGTTCCGTTCCGTTCTACTAGGGTTGATTCCATTCTATTCCATTCCATTCCATTCGATTCCATTCGATTCCATTCGATTCCACTCCATTCCATTCCATAGAATTCCATTCCATTCCATTCTATTCCATGGAATTCCATTCCATTCCATTCCATTCCATTGAATTCCATTCCATTCCATTCCATTCCATTGAATTCCATTCCATTCCATTCCATTCCATTCCATTCCATTCCATTCCATTCTACTGGTGTCCATTCCATTCCATTCCATTCCATTCCATTCCATTCCATTCCATTCCTTTCCATTCCATTGCATTCCATTGCATTCCATTCCATTCCATTCAATTCCATTCCATTCCATTCCACTCCACTCCACTCCACTCCACTCCATTCCACTCCACTCCACTCCGGTACATTCCATTCCATTCCATTCCATTCCATTCCATTCCATTCCGTGCTTCTCGGGTACATTCCGTTCCGTTCCATTCCATTCCATTCCATTCCATTCCGTTCCAGTGCACTCTACTCCACTCCACTCCACTCCACTCCGGTACATTCCATTCCATTCCATTCCATTCCATTCCATTCCATTCCATTTCCATTCCCATTCCATTTCCATTCCCGTTCCATTTCCATTCCCGTTTCTTTTCCATTCCCGTTCCATTTCCATTCCAGTTCCATTACCATTCCCGTTCCATTTCCATTCCCGATCCATTTCCATTCCCGTTCCATTTCCATTCCCGTTCCATTTCCATTCCCGTTCCGTTACCATTCCCGTTCCATTTCCGTTCCCGTTCCGTTTCCGTTCCCGTTCCATTTCCGTTCTCGTTCCGTTTCCGTTCCCGTTCCATTTCCATTCCCGTTCCATTTCCGTTCCCTTTCCATTTCCATTCCCGTTCCATTTCCATTCCCTTTCCATTTCCATTTCATTCCATTCCATTCTGCTCGGGTACATTCCATTCCATTCCATTCCATTCCATTCCATTTGAATTCCATTCCATTCCATTCCATTCCATTCCATTCCATTCCTTTTGAATTCCATTCCATTCCAATCCATTCCATTCCATTCCATTCCATTCCATTCCATTCCATTCCATGGAATTCCATTCCATTCCATTCCATTCCATTCCATTCCATTCCATTCCATACCATTCCACCCCATTCCATTCCATTCCATTCCATTCCGTTCTACTCGGGTTGATTCCATTATATTCCATTCCATTCCATTCGATCCCATTTGATTCCATTCGATTCCATTCAATTCCATTCGATTCCATTCCATTCCACTCCATTCCATTCCATTGAATTCCATTCCATTCCATTCCATTCCATTCCATTCCATTCCATTCCATTCCATTCCATTCCATTCCGTTCTACTTTGGTACATTCCATTCCATTCCATTCCATTCCATTCCATTCCATTCCATTCCATTCCATTCCATTCCATTCCATTCTACTCAGGTTGATTCCATTCTATTCCATTCCATTCCATTCCATTCCATTCTATTCCATTCCATTCCAATCCATTCCATTCCATTCCATTCCATTCCATTCCATTCCATTCCATTCCATTCCATTCCATTCCATTCCATTGAATTCCATTCCATTCCATTCCATTCCATTCCATTCCATTCCATTCCATTGAATTCCATTCCGTTCCATTCCATTCCATTGAATTCCGTTCCATTCCACTCCATTCCATTCCGTTCCGTTCCGTTCCGTTCCGTTCCCTTCCGTTGCGTTCCGCTCCGTTCTACTCGGGTTGATTCCATTCTATTCCATTCCAGTCCATTCGATCCCATTCGATTGCATTCGATTCCATTCGATTCCATTCGATTCCACTCCATTCCATTCCATAGAATTCCATTCCATTCCATTCCATTCCATTCCATTCCATTCCATTCCATTGAATTCCATTCCATTCCATTCCATTCCATGGAATTCCATTCCATTCCATTCCATTCCAATCCATAGAATTCCATTCCATTCCATTCCATTCCATTGAATTCCGTTCCATTCCATTCCGTTCCGTTCCGTTCCGTTCCGTTCCGTTGCGTTCCGTTCCGTTCCGTTGTGTTCCGTTCCGTTCTACTCGGGTTGATTCCATTCTATTCCATTCCATTCCAATCCATTCCATTCCATTCCATTCCATTCCATTCCATTCCATTCCATTCCATTGAATTCCATTCCATTCCATTCCATTCCATTCCATTCCATTCCATTGAATTCCATTCCATTCCATGGAATTCCATGGAATTCCGTTCCATTCCATTCCATTCCGTTCCGTTCCATCCCGTTCCGTTCCGTTCCGTTCCGTTGCGTTCCGTTCCGTTCTACTAGGGTTGATTCCATTCTATTCCATTCCATTCCATTCGATTCCATTCGATTCCATTCGATTCCACTCCATTCCATTCCATAGAATTCCATTCCATTCCATTCCATTCCATTGAATTCCATTCCATTCCATTCCATTCCATTGAATTCCATTCCATTCCATTCCATTCCATTGAATTCCATTCCATTCCATTCCATTCCATTCCATTCCATTCCATTCCATTCCATTCTACTGGTGTCCATTCCATTCCCTTCCATTCCATTCCATTCCATTCCATTCCATTCCATTCCTTTCCATTCCATTGCATTCCATTGCATTCCATTCCATTCCATTCAATTCCATTCCATTCCATTCCACTCCACTCCACTCCACTCCACTCCATTCCACTCCACTCCACTCCGGTACATTCCATTCCATTCCATTCCATTCCATTCCATTCCATTCCATGCTTCTCGGGTACATTCCGTTCCGTTCCATTCCATTCCATTCCATTCCATTCCGTTCCAGTGCACTCTACTCCACTCCACTCCACTCCACTCCTGTACATTCCATTCCATTCCATTCCATTCCATTCCATTCCATTCCATTTCCATTCCCATTCCATTTCCATTCCCGTTCCATTTCCATTCCCGTTTCTTTTCCATTCCCGTTCCATTTCCATTCCAGTTCCATTACCATTCCCGTTCCATTTCCATTCCCGATCCATTTCCATTCCCGTTCCATTTCCATTCCCGTTCCATTTCCATTCCCGTTCCGTTACCATTCCCGTTCCATTTCCGTTCCCGTTCCGTTTCCGTTCCCGTTCCATTTCCGTTCTCGTTCCGTTTCCGTTCCCGTTCCATTTCCATTCCCGTTCCATTTCCGTTCCCTTTCCATTTCCATTCCCGTTCCATTTCCATTCCCTTTCCATTTCCTTTTCATTCCATTCCATTCTGCTCGGGTACATTCCATTCCATTCCATTCCATTCCATTCCATTTGAATTCCATTCCATTCCATTCCATTCCATTCCATTCCATTCCATTTGAATTCCATTCCATTCCAATCCATTCCATTCCATTCCATTCCATTCCATTCCATTCCATTTCATTCCATTCCATGGAATTCCATTCCATTCCATTCCATTCCATTCCATTGAATTCCATTCCGTTCCATTCCATTCCATTGAATTCCGTTCCATTCCACTCCATTCCATTCCGTTCCGTTCCGTTCCGTTCCGTTCCCTTCCGTTGCGTTCCGCTCCGTTCTACTCGGGTTGATTCCATTCTATTCCATTCCAGTCCATTCGATCCCATTCGATTGCATTCGATTCCATTCGATTCCATTCGATTCCACTCCATTCCATTCCATAGAATTCCATTCCATTCCATTCCATTCCATTCCATTCCATTCCATTCCATTCCATTGAATTCCATTCCATTCCATTCCATTCCATGGAATTCCATTCCATTCCATTCCATTCCAATCCATAGAATTCCATTCCATTCCATTCCATTCCATTGAATTCCGTTCCATTCCATTCCATTCCGTTCCGTTCCGTTCCGTTCCGTTGCGTTCCGTTCCGTTCCGTTGTGTTCCGTTCCGTTCTACTCGGGTTGATTCCATTCTATTCCATTCCATTCCATTGAATTCCATTCCATTCCATTCCATTCCATTCCATTCCATTCCATTGAATTCCATTCCATTCCATTCCATTCCATGGAATTCCGTTCCATTCCATTCCATTCCGTTCCGTTCCGTCCCGTTCCGCTCCGTTGCGTTCCGTTCCGTTCTACTCGGGTTGATTCCATTCTATTCCATTCCTTTCCATTCGATTCCATTCGATTCCATTCGATTCCATTCGATTCCATTCGATTCCATTCCATTCCATTCCATTGAATTCCATTCCATTCCATTCCATTCCATTGAATTCCATTCCATTCCATTCCATTCCATTCCATTCCATTCCATTGAATTCCATTCCATTCCATTCCATTCCATTCCATAGAATTCCATTCCGTTCCATTCCATTCCATTGAATTCCGTTCCATTCCATTCCATTCCATTCCATTCCATTCCATTCCATTGAATTCCATTCCATTCCATTCCATAGAATTCCATTCCGTTCCATTCCATTCCATTCCATTCAATTCCATTCCATTCCATTCCATTCCATTCCATTTGAATTCCATTCCGTTCCATTCCATTCCATTCCCTTCCATTCCATTCCATTCCATTCTACTCGGGTTGATTCCATTCTATTCCATTCCATTCCATTCGATTCCATTCGATTCGATTCGATTCCATTCCATTCCATTCCATTCCATTCCATTCCATTCCATTCCGTTCTACTCGGGTTGATTCCATTCTATTCCATTCCATTCCATTCGATTCCATTCGATTCCATTCGATTCCATTCGATTCCATTCCATTCCATAGAATTCCATTCCATTCCATTCCATTCCATTCCATTGAATTCCATTCCATTCCATTCCATTACATTCCATTTCATTGAATTCCATTCAATTCCATTCCATTCCATTCCATTCCATTCCATTGAATTCCATTCCATTCCATTCCATTCCATTCCATTCCATTCTACTCGGGTTGATTCCATTCTATTCCATTCCATTCCATTTGATCTCATTCGATTCCATTCGATTCCGTTCCATTCCATTCCATTCCATTCCATTCCATTCCATTCCATTGAATTCCATTCCATTCCATTCCATTGAATTCCGTTCCATTCCATTCCATTCCGTTCCGTTCCGTCCCGTTCCATTCCATTCCGTTCCGTTGCGTGCCGTTCTGTTCAACTCGGAATGATTCCATTCTATTCCATTCCATTCCATTCCATTCCATTCGATACCAATTGATTCCTTTCGATTCCATTCGATTCCATTCCATTCCATTCCATTGAATTCCATTCCGTTCCACTCCATTCCATTCCATTCCATTGAATTCCATTCCAATCCATTCCATTCCATTCCATTCCATTGAATTCCATTCCATTCCATTCCATTCCATTCCATAGAATTCCATTCCATTCCATTCCATTCCATTCCATTGAATTCCATTCCATTCCATTCCATAGAATTCCGTTCCATACCATTCCATTCCATTCCATTCCATTCCATTCCATTCCATTCCATTCCATTTGAATTCCATTCCATTCCATTCCATTCCATTCCATTCCATTCCATTTGAATTCCATTCCATTCCAATCCATTCCATTCCATTCCATTCCATTCCATTCCATTCCTTTCCATGGAATTCCATTCCATTCCATTCCATTCCATTCCATTCCATTGAATTCCATTCCATTCCATTCCATTCCATTCCATTCCATTCCATTCCATTCCATTCCATTGAATTCCATTCCGTTCCATTCCATTCCATTGAATTCCGTTCCATTCCACTCCATTCCATTCCGTTCCGTTCCGTTCCGTTCCGTTCCCTTCCGTTGCGTTCCGCTCCGTTCTACTCGGGTTGATTCCATTCTATTCCATTCCAGTCCATTCGATCCCATTCGATTGCATTCGATTCCATTCGATTCCATTCGATTCCACTCCATTCCATTCCATAGAATTCCATTCCATTCCATTCCATTCCATTCCATTCCATTCCATTGAATTCCATTCCATTCCATTCCATTCCATGGAATTCCATTCCATTCCATTCCATTCCAATCCATAGAATTCCATTCCATTCCATTCCATTCCATTGAATTCCGTTCCATTCCATTCCATTCCGTTCCGTTCCGTTCCGTTCCGTTCCGTTGCGTTCCGTTCCGTTCCGTTGTGTTCCGTTCCGTTCTACTCGGGTTGATTCCATTCTATTCCATTCCATTCCAATCCATTCCATTCCATTCCATTCCATTCCATTCCATTCCATTCCATTCCATTGAATTCCATTCCATTCCATTGAATTCCATTCCATTCCATTCCATTGAATTCCATTCCATTCCATTCCATTCCATGGAATTCCGTTCCATTCCATTCCATTCCGTTCCGTTCCATCCCGTTCCGTTCCGTTCCGTTCCGTTCCGTTGCGTTCCGTTCCGTTCTACTAGGGTTGATTCCATTCTATTCCATTCCATTCCATTCGATTCCATTCGATTCCACTCCATTCCATTCCATAGAATTCCATTCCATTCCATTCCATTCCATTGAATTCCATTCCATTGCATTCCATTCCATTGAATTCCATTCCATTCCATTCCATTCCATTGAATTCCATTCCATTCCATTCCATTCCATTCCATTCCATTCCATTCCATTCTACTGGTGTCCATTCCATTCCATTCCATTCCATTGAATTCCATTCCATTCCATTCCATTCCATTCCATTCCATTCCATTCTACTGGTGTCCATTCCATTCCATTCCATTCCATTCCATTCCATTCCATTCCATTCCTTTCCATTCCATTGCATTCCATTGCATTCCATTCCATTCCATTCCATTCCATTCCATTCCATTCCACTCCACTCCACTCCACTCCACTCCATTCCACTCCACTCCACTCCGGTACATTCCATTCCATTCCATTCCATTCCATTCCATTCCATTCCATTCCGTGCTTCTCGGGTACATTCCGTTCCGTTCCATTCCATTCCATTCCATTCCATTCCATTCCGTTCCAGTGCACTCTACTCCACTCCACTCCACTCCACTCCACTCCGGTACATTCCATTCCATTCCATTCCATTCCATTCCATTCCATTTCCATTCCCATTCCATTTCCATTCCCGTTCCATTTCCATTCCCGTTTCTTTTCCATTCCCGTTCCATTTCCATTCCAGTTCCATTACCATTCCCGTTCCATTTCCATTCCCGATCCATTTCCATTCCCGTTCCATTTCCATTCCCGTTCCATTTCCATTCCCGTTCCGTTACCATTCCCGTTCCATTTCCGTTCCCGTTCCGTTTCCGTTCCCGTTCCATTTCCGTTCTCGTTCCGTTTCCGTTCCCGTTCCATTTCCATTCCCGTTCCATTTCCGTTCCCTTTCCATTTCCATTCCCGTTCCATTTCCATTCCCTTTCCATTTCCATTTCATTCCATTCCATTCTGCTCGGGTACATTCCATTCCATTCCATTGCATTCCATTCCGTTCTGCTCCTGTCCATTCCATTCCATTCCATTCCGTTCCATTCCGTTCTACTCGGGTAGATTCCATTCCATTCCATTCCATTCCATTCCATTCCATTCCATTCCATTCCATTCCATTCTACTGGTGTCCATTCCATTCCATTCCATTCCATTCCATTCCATTCCATTCCATTCCATTGCGTTCCATTCCATTCCATTCCATTCCGTTCCGTTCTACTCGGTTACATTCCATTCAATTCCATTCCATTCCGTTCTACTCGGGTAGATTCCATTCCATTCCATTCCATTCCTTTCCATTCCATTGCATTCCATTGCATTGCATTGCACTCAATTCCATTCCATTGAATTCCATTCCATTCCATTCCATTCCATTCCATTCCATTCCATTGAATTCCATTCCATTCCATTCCATTCCGTTCTACTCGTGTACATTCCATTCCATTCCATTCCATTCCATTCCATTCCATTCCATTCCATTCCATTCCATTCCATTCCATTCCGTTCTACTTTGGTACATTCCATTCCATTCCATTCCATTCCATTCCATTCCATTCCATTCCATTCCATTCCATTCTACTCAGGTTGATTCCATTCTATTCCATTCCATTCCATTCCATTCCATTCCATTCCATTCCATTCGATTCCATTCCATTCCATTCCATAGAATTCCATTCCATTCCATTCCATTCCATGGAATTCCATTCCATTCCATTCCATGGAATTCCATTCCATTCCATTCCATTCCATGGAATTCCATTCCATTCCATTCCATTCCATTCCATTCCATTCCTTTCCATTGAATTCCATTCCGTTCCATTCCATTCCATTGAATTCCATTCCATTCCATTCCATTCCATTCCATTCCATTGAATTCCATTCCATTGAATTCCATTCCATTCCATTCCATTCCATTCCATTCCATCCCATTCCATTCCATTCCATTCCATTCCGTTCTACTCGGGTTGATTCCATTCTATTCCATTCCATTCCATTCGATCCCATTTGATTCCATTCGATTCCATTCAATTCCATTCGATTCCATTCCATTCCACTCCATTCCATTCCATTGAATTCCATTCCATTCCATTCCATTCCATTCCATTCCATTCCATTCCATTCCATTCCATTCCATTCCATTCCATTCCATTCCATTCCGTTCTACTTTGGTACATTCCATTCCATTCCATTCCATTCCATTCCATCCCATTCCATTCCATTCCATTCCATTCCGTTCTACTCGGGTTGATTCCATTCTATTCCATTCCATTCCATTCGATCCCATTTGATTCCATTCGATTCCATTCAATTCCATTCGATTCCATTCCATTCCACTCCATTCCATTCCATTGAATTCCATTCCATTCCATTCCATTCCATTCCATTCCATTCCATTCCATTCCATTCCATTCCATTCCATTCCGTTCTACTTTGGTACATTCCATTCCATTCCATTCCATTCCATTCCATTCCATTCCATTCCATTCCATTCTATTCCATTCCATTCCAATCCATTCCATTCCATTCCATGGAATTCCATTCCATTCCATTCCATTCCATTCCATTCCATTCCATTGAATTCCATTCCATTCCATTCCATTCCATTCCATTCCATTGCATTCCATTGAATTCCATTCCGTTCCATTCCATTCCATTGTATTCCGTTCCATTCCACTCCATTCCATTCCGTTCCGTTCCGTTCCGTTCCGTTCCCTTCCGTTGCGTTCCGCTCCGTTCTACTCGGGTTGATTCCATTCTATTCCATTCCAGTCCATTCGATCCCATTCGATTGCATTCGATTCCATTCGATTCCATTCGATTCCACTCCATTCCATTCCATAGAATTCCATTCCATTCCATTCCATTCCATTCCATTCCATTCCATTCCATTGAATTCGATTCCATTCCATGGAATTCCATTCCATTCCATTCCATTCCAATCCATAGAATTCCATTCCATTCCATTCCATTCCATTCCATTCCGTTCTACTTTGGTACATTCCATTCCATTCCATTCCATTCCATTCCATTCCATTCCATTCCATTCCATTCCATTCTACTCAGGTTGATTCCATTCTATTCCATTCCATTCCATTCCATTCCATTCCATTCCATTCCATTCGATTCCATTCCATTCCATTCCATAGAATTCCATTCCATTCCATTCCATTCCATGGAATTCCATTCCATTCCATTCCATGGAATTCCATTCCATTCCATTCCATTCCATGGAATTCCATTCCATTCCATTCCATTCCATTCCATTCCATTCCTTTCCATTGAATTCCATTCCGTTCCATTCCATTCCATTGAATTCCATTCCATTCCATTCCATTCCATTCCATTCCATTGAATTCCATTCCATTGAATTCCATTCCATTCCATTCCATTCCATTCCATTCCATCCCATTCCATTCCATTCCATTCCATTCCGTTCTACTCGGGTTGATTCCATTCTATTCCATTCCATTCCATTCGATCCCATTTGATTCCATTCGATTCCATTCAATTCCATTCGATTCCATTCCATTCCACTCCATTCCATTCCATTGAATTCCATTCCATTCCATTCCATTCCATTCCATTCCATTCCATTCCATTCCATTCCATTCCATTCCATTCCATTCCATTCCGTTCTACTTTGGTACATTCCATTCCATTCCATTCCATTCCATTCCATTCCATTCCATTCCATTCCATTCCATTCTACTCAGGTTGATTCCATTCTATTCCATTCCATTCCATTCCATTCCATTCTATTCCATTCCATTCCAATCCATTCCATTCCATTCCATGGAATTCCATTCCATTCCATTCCATTCCATTCCATTCCATTCCATTGAATTCCATTCCATTCCATTCCATTCCATTCCATTCCATTCCATTCCATTCCATTGGATTCCATTCCGTTCCATTCCATTCCATTGTATTCCGTTCCATTCCACTCCATTCCATTCCGTTCCGTTCCGTTTCGTTCCGTTCCCTTCCGTTGCGTTCCGCTCCGTTCTACTCGGGTTGATTCCATTCTATTCCATTCCAGTCCATTCGATCCCATTCGATTGCATTCGATTCCATTCGATTCCATTCGATTCCACTCCATTCCATTCCATAGAATTCCATTCCATTCCATTCCATTCCATTCCATTCCATTCCATTCCATTGAATTCGATTCCATTCCATGGAATTCCATTCCATTCCATTCCATTCCAATCCATAGAATTCCATTCCATTCCATTCCATTCCATTGAATTCCGTTCCATTCCATTCCGTTCCGTTCCGTTCCGTTCCGTTGCGTTCCGTTCCGTTCCGTTGTGTTCCGTTCCGTTCTACTCGGGTTGATTCCATTCTATTCCATTCCATTCCAATCCATTCCATTCCATTCCATTCCATTCCATTCCATTCCATTCCATTCCATTGAATTCCATTCCATTCCATTCCATTCCATTCCATTCCATTCCATTGAATTCCATTCCATTCCATTCCATTCCATGGAATTCCGTTCCATTCCATTCCATTCCGTTCCGTTCCATCCCGTTCCGTTCCGTTCCGTTCCGTTGCGTTCCGTTCCGTTCTACTAGGGTTGATTCCATTCTATTCCATTCCATTCCATTCGATTCCATTCGATTCCATTCGATTCCACTCCATTCCATTCCATAGAATTCCATTCCATTCCATTCTATTCCATTGAATTCCATTCCATTCCATTCCATTCCATTGAATTCCATTCCATTCCATTCCATTCCATTGAATTCCATTCCATTCCATTCCATTCCATTCCATTCCATTCCATTCCATTCCATTCTACTGGTGTCCATTCCATTCCATTCCATTCCATTCCATTCCATTCCATTCCATTCCATTCCTTTCCATTCCATTGCATTCCATTGCATTCCATTCCATTCCATTCAATTCCATTCCATTCCATTCCACTCCACTCCACTCCACTCCACTCCATTCCACTCCACTCCACTCCGGTACATTCCATTCCATTCCATTCCATTCCATTCCATTCCATTCCGTGCTTCTCGGGTACATTCCGTTCCGTTCCATTCCATTCCATTCCATTCCATTCCGTTCCAGTGCACTCTACTCCACTCCACTCCACTCCACTCCGGTACATTCCATTCCATTCCATTCCATTCCATTCCATTTCCATTCCCATTCCATTTCCATTCCCGTTCCATTTCCATTCCCGTTTCTTTTCCATTCCCGTTCCATTTCCATTCCAGTTCCATTACCATTCCCGTTCCATTTCCATTCCCGATCCATTTCCATTCCCGTTCCATTTCCATTCCCGTTCCATTTCCATTCCCGTTCCGTTACCATTCCCGTTCCATTTCCGTTCCCGTTCCGTTTCCGTTCCCGTTCCATTTCCGTTCTCGTTCCGTTTCCGTTCCCGTTCCATTTCCATTCCCGTTCCATTTCCGTTCCCTTTCCATTTCCATTCCCGTTCCATTTCCATTCCCTTTCCATTTCCATTTCATTCCATTCCATTCTGCTCGGGTACATTCCATTCCATTCCATTCCATTCCATTCCATTTGAATTCCATTCCATTCCATTCCATTCCATTCCATTCCATTCCTTTTGAATTCCATTCCATTCCAATCCATTCCATTCCATTCCATTCCATTCCATTCCATTCCATTCCATGGAATTCCATTCCATTCCATTCCATTCCATTCCATTCCATTCCATTCCATACCATTCCACCCCATTCCATTCCATTCCATTCCATTCCGTTCTACTCGGGTTGATTCCATTATATTCCATTCCATTCCATTCGATCCCATTTGATTCCATTCGATTCCATTCAATTCCATTCGATTCCATTCCATTCCACTCCATTCCATTCCATTGAATTCCATTCCATTCCATTCCATTCCATTCCATTCCATTCCATTCCATTCCATTCCATTCCATTCCATTCCGTTCTACTTTGGTACATTCCATTCCATTCCATTCCATTCCATTCCATTCCATTCCATTCCATTCCATTCCATTCCATTCCATTCTACTCAGGTTGATTCCATTCTATTCCATTCCATTCCATTCCATTCCATTCTATTCCATTCCATTCCAATCCATTCCATTCCATTCCATTCCATTCCATTCCATTCCATTCCATTCCATTCCATTCCATTCCATTCCATTCCATTGAATTCCATTCCATTCCATTCCATTCCATTCCATTCCATTCCATTCCATTGAATTCCATTCCGTTCCATTCCATTCCATTGAATTCCGTTCCATTCCACTCCATTCCATTCCGTTCCGTTCCGTTCCGTTCCGTTCCCTTCCGTTGCGTTCCGCTCCGTTCTACTCGGGTTGATTCCATTCTATTCCATTCCAGTCCATTCGATCCCATTCGATTGCATTCGATTCCATTCGATTCCATTCGATTCCACTCCATTCCATTCCATAGAATTCCATTCCATTCCATTCCATTCCATTCCATTCCATTCCATTCCATTGAATTCCATTCCATTCCATTCCATTCCATGGAATTCCATTCCATTCCATTCCATTCCAATCCATAGAATTCCATTCCATTCCATTCCATTCCATTGAATTCCGTTCCATTCCATTCCGTTCCGTTCCGTTCCGTTCCGTTCCGTTGCGTTCCGTTCCGTTCCGTTGTGTTCCGTTCCGTTCTACTCGGGTTGATTCCATTCTATTCCATTCCATTCCAATCCATTCCATTCCATTCCATTCCATTCCATTCCATTCCATTCCATTCCATTGAATTCCATTCCATTCCATTCCATTCCATTCCATTCCATTCCATTGAATTCCATTCCATTCCATGGAATTCCATGGAATTCCGTTCCATTCCATTCCATTCCGTTCCGTTCCATCCCGTTCCGTTCCGTTCCGTTCCGTTGCGTTCCGTTCCGTTCTACTAGGGTTGATTCCATTCTATTCCATTCCATTCCATTCGATTCCATTCGATTCCATTCGATTCCACTCCATTCCATTCCATAGAATTCCATTCCATTCCATTCCATTCCATTGAATTCCATTCCATTCCATTCCATTCCATTGAATTCCATTCCATTCCATTCCATTCCATTGAATTCCATTCCATTCCATTCCATTCCATTCCATTCCATTCCATTCCATTCCATTCTACTGGTGTCCATTCCATTCCCTTCCATTCCATTCCATTCCATTCCATTCCATTCCATTCCTTTCCATTCCATTGCATTCCATTGCATTCCATTCCATTCCATTCAATTCCATTCCATTCCATTCCACTCCACTCCACTCCACTCCACTCCATTCCACTCCACTCCACTCCGGTACATTCCATTCCATTCCATTCCATTCCATTCCATTCCATTCCATGCTTCTCGGGTACATTCCGTTCCGTTCCATTCCATTCCATTCCATTCCATTCCGTTCCAGTGCACTCTACTCCACTCCACTCCACTCCACTCCTGTACATTCCATTCCATTCCATTCCATTCCATTCCATTCCATTCCATTTCCATTCCCATTCCATTTCCATTCCCGTTCCATTTCCATTCCCGTTTCTTTTCCATTCCCGTTCCATTTCCATTCCAGTTCCATTACCATTCCCGTTCCATTTCCATTCCCGATCCATTTCCATTCCCGTTCCATTTCCATTCCCGTTCCATTTCCATTCCCGTTCCGTTACCATTCCCGTTCCATTTCCGTTCCCGTTCCGTTTCCGTTCCCGTTCCATTTCCGTTCTCGTTCCGTTTCCGTTCCCGTTCCATTTCCATTCCCGTTCCATTTCCGTTCCCTTTCCATTTCCATTCCCGTTCCATTTCCATTCCCTTTCCATTTCCTTTTCATTCCATTCCATTCTGCTCGGGTACATTCCATTCCATTCCATTCCATTCCATTCCATTTGAATTCCATTCCATTCCATTCCATTCCATTCCATTCCATTCCATTTGAATTCCATTCCATTCCAATCCATTCCATTCCATTCCATTCCATTCCATTCCATTCCATTCCATTTCATTCCATTCCATGGAATTCCATTCCATTCCATTCCATTCCATTCCATTGAATTCCATTCCGTTCCATTCCATTCCATTGAATTCCGTTCCATTCCACTCCATTCCATTCCGTTCCGTTCCGTTCCGTTCCGTTCCCTTCCGTTGCGTTCCGCTCCGTTCTACTCGGGTTGATTCCATTCTATTCCATTCCAGTCCATTCGATCCCATTCGATTGCATTCGATTCCATTCGATTCCATTCGATTCCACTCCATTCCATTCCATAGAATTCCATTCCATTCCATTCCATTCCATTCCATTCCATTCCATTCCATTCCATTGAATTCCATTCCATTCCATTCCATTCCATGGAATTCCATTCCATTCCATTCCATTCCAATCCATAGAATTCCATTCCATTCCATTCCATTCCATTGAATTCCGTTCCATTCCATTCCATTCCGTTCCGTTCCGTTCCGTTCCGTTGCGTTCCGTTCCGTTCCGTTGTGTTCCGTTCCGTTCTACTCGGGTTGATTCCATTCTATTCCATTCCATTCCATTCCATTCCATTCTACTCGGGTTGATTGCATTCTATTCCATTCCATTCCATTCGATTCCATTCGATTCCATTCGATTCCATTCCATTCCATTCCATTGAATTCCATTCCATTCCATTCCATTCCATTCCATTGAATTCCATTCCATTCCATTCCATTCCATTCCATTCCATTCCATTCCATTCCATTGAATTCCATTCCGTTCCATTCCATTCCATTGAATTCCGTTCCATTCCACTCCATTCCATTCCGTTCCGTTCCGTTCCGTTCCGTTCCCTTCCGTTGCGTTCCGCTCCGTTCTACTCGGGTTGATTCCATTCTATTCCATTCCAGTCCATTCGATCCCATTCGATTGCATTCGATTCCATTCGATTCCATTCGATTCCACTCCATTCCATTCCATAGAATTCCATTCCATTCCATTCCATTCCATTCCATTCCATTCCATTCCATTCCATTGAATTCCATTCCATTCCATTCCATTCCATGGAATTCCATTCCATTCCATTCCATTCCAATCCATAGAATTCCATTCCATTCCATTCCATTCCATTGAATTCCGTTCCATTCCATTCCATTCCGTTCCGTTCCGTTCCGTTCCGTTCCGTTGCGTTCCGTTCCGTTCCGTTGTGTTCCGTTCCGTTCTACTCGGGTTGATTCCATTCTATTCCATTCCATTCCAATCCATTCCATTCCATTCCATCCCATTCCATTCCATTCCATTCCATTCCATTCCATTGAATTCCATTCCATTCCATTCCATTCCATTCCATTCCATTCCATTGAATTCCATTCCATTCCATTCCATTCCATGGAATTCCGTTCCATTCCATTCCATTCCGTTCCGTTCCATCCCGTTCCGTTCCGTTCCGTTCCGTTCCGTTGCGTTCCGTTCCGTTCTACTAGGGTTGATTCCATTCTATTCCATTCCATTCCATTCGATTCCATTCGATTCCACTCCATTCCATTCCATAGAATTCCATTCCATTCCATTCCATTCCATTGAATTCCATTCCATTCCATTCCATTCCATTCCATTCCATTCCATTCCATTCCATTGAATTCCATTCCATTCCATTCCATTCCATTCCATTCCATTCCATTCCATTCTACTGGTGTCCATTCCATTCCATTCCATTCCATTCCATTCCATTCCATTCCTTTCCATTCCATTGCATTCCATTGCATTCCATTCCATTCCATTCCATTCCATTCCACTCCACTCCACTCCACTCCACTCCATTCCACTCCACTCCACTCCGGTACATTCCATTCCATTCCATTCCATTCCATTCCATTCCATTCCGTGCTTCTCGGGTACATTCCGTTCCGTTCCATTCCATTCCATTCCATTCCATTCCATTCCGTTCCAGTGCACTCTACTCCACTCCACTCCACTCCACTCCACTCCGGTACATTCCATTCCATTCCATTCCATTCCATTCCATTCCATTTCCATTCCCATTCCATTTCCATTCCCGTTCCATTTCCATTCCCGTTTCTTTTCCATTCCCGTTCCATTTCCATTCCAGTTCCATTACCATTCCCGTTCCATTTCCATTCCCGATCCATTTCCATTCCCGTTCCATTTCCATTCCTGTTCCATTTCCATTCTCGTTCCGTTACCATTCCCGTTCCATTTCCTTTCCCGTTCCGTTTCCGTTCCCGTTCCATTTCCGTTCTCGTTCCGTTTCCGTTCCCGTTCCATTTCCATTCCCGTTCCATTTCCGTTCCCTTTCCATTTCCATTCCCGTTCCATTTCCATTCCCTTTCCATTTCCATTTCATTCCATTCCATTCTGCTCGGGTACATTCCATTCCATTCCATTGCATTCCATTCCGTTCTGCTCCTGTCCATTCCATTCCATTCCATTCCGTTCCATTCCGTTCTACTCGGGTAGATTCCATTCCATCCCATTCCATTCCATTCCATTCCATTCCATTCCATTCCATTCTACTGGTGTCCATTCCATTCCATTCCATTCCATTCCATTCCATTCCATTCCATTCCATTCCATTGCATTCCATTCCATTCCATTCCATTCCGTTCCGTTCTACTCGGTTACATTCCATTCAATTCCATTCCATTCCGTTCTACTCGGTTAGATTCCATTCCATTCCATTACATTCCTTTCCATTCCATTGCATTCCATTGCATTGCATTGCACTCAATTCCATTCCATTCCATTCCATTCCATTCCATTCCATTCCATTCCATTCCGTTCCGTTCAACTCGGTTACATTCCATTCAATTACATTCCATTCCGTTCTACTCGGTTACATACCATTCCATTCCATTCCATTCCATTCCAATCCATTCCATTCCATTCCATTCCGTTCTACTCGTGTACATTCCATTCCATTCCATTCCATTCCATTCCATTCCATTCCATTCCATTCCATTCCATTCCATTCCATTCCATTCCGTTCTACTTTGGTACATTCCATTCCATTCCATTCCATTCCATTCCATTCCATTCCATTCCATTCCATTCCATTCCATTCCATTCCATTCTACTCAGGTTGATTCCATTCTATTCCATTCCATTCCATTCCATTCCATTCCATTCCATTCCATTCGATTCCATTCCATTCCATTCCATAGAATTCCATTCCATTCCATTCCATTCCATGGAATTCCATTCCATTCCATTCCATGGAATTCCATTCCATTCCATTCCATTCCATGGAATTCCATTCCATTCCATTCCATGGAATTCCATTCCATTCCATTCCATTCCATGGAATTCCATTCCATTCCATTCCATTCCATGGAATTCCATTCCATTCTATTCCATGGAATTCCATTCCGTTCCATTCCATTCCATGGAATTCCATTCCATTCCATTCCATTCCATTCCATTCCATTCCATTCCATTGAATTCCATTCCGTTCCATTCCATTCCATTGAATTCCATTCCATTCCATTCCATTCCATTCCATTCCATTCCATTGAATTCCATTCCATTGAATTCCATTCCATTCCATTCCATTCCATTCCATTCCATCCCATTCCATTCCATTCCATTCCATTCCGTTCTACTCGGGTTGATTCCATTCTATTCCATTCCATTCCATTCGATCCCATTTGATTCCATTCGATTCCATTCAATTCCATTCGATTCCATTCCATTCCACTCCATTCCATTCCATTGAATTCCATTCCATTCCATTCCATTCCATTCCATTCCATTCCATTCCATGGAATTCCATTCCATTCCATTCCATTCCATTCCATAGAATTCCATTCCATTCCATTCCATTCCATTGAATTCCTTTCCATTCCATTCCGTTCCGTTCCGTTCCGTTCCGTTCCGTTGCGTTCCGTTCCGTTCCGTTGTGTTCCGTTCCGTTCTACTCGGGAAGATTCCATTCTATTCCATTCCATTCCAATCCATTCCATTCCATTCCATTGAATTCCATTCCATTCCATTCCATTCCATTCCATTCCATTCCATTCCATTGAATTCCATTCCATTCCATTCCATTCCATTCCATTCCATTCCATTCCATTGAATTCCATTCCATTCCAATCCAATCCATGGAATTCCGTTCCATTCCATTCCATTCCGTTCCGTTCTGTCCCGTTCCGTTCCGTTCCGTTCCGTTGCGTTCCGTTCCGTTCTACTCGGGTTGATTCCATTCTATTCCATTCCATTCCATTCGATTCCATTCGATTCCATTCGATTCCACTCCATTCCATTCCATAGAATTCCATTCCATTCCATTCCATTCCATTGAATTCCATTCCATTCCATTCCATTCCATTGAATTCCATTCCATTCCATTCCATTCCATTCCATTCCATTCCATTCCATTCCATTCCATTCCATTCCATTCCATTCCATTCCATTCTACTGTTGTCCATTCCATTCCATTCCATTCCATTCCATTCCATTCCATTCCATTCCTTTCCATTCCATTGCATTCCATTGCATTCCATTCCATTCCATTCCATTCCATTCCATTCCATTCCACTCCACACCACTCCACTCCACTCCATTCCACTCCACTCCACTCCGGTACTTTCCATTCCATTCCATTCCATTCCATTCCATTCCATTCCATTCCATTCCGTGCTTCTCGGGTACATTCCGTTCCGTTCCATTCCATTCCATTCCATTCCATTCCGTTCCAGTGCACTCTACTCCACTCCACTCCACTCCACTCCGGTACATTCCATTCCATTCCATTCCATTCCATTCCATTCCATTTCCATTCCCATTCCATTTCCATTCCCGTTCCATTTCCATTCCCGTTTCTTTTCCATTCCCGTTCCATTTCCATTCCAGTTCCATTACCATTCCCGTTCCATTTCCATTCCCGATCCATTTCCATTCCCGTTCCATTTCCATTCCCGTTCCATTTCCATTCCCGTTCCGTTACCATTCCCGTTCCATTTCCGTTCCCGTTCCGTTTCCGTTCCCGTTCCATTTCCGTTCTCGTTCCGTTTCCGTTCCCGTTCCATTTCCATTCCCGTTCCATTTCCGTTCCCTTTCCATTTCCATTCCCGTTCCATTTCCATTCCCTTTCCATTTCCATTTCATTCCATTCCATTCTGCTCGGGTACATTCCATTCCATTCCATTCCATCCAATTCCATTTGAATTCCATTCCATTCCATTCCATTCCATTCCATTCCATTCCATTTGAATTCCATTCCATTCCAATCCATTCCATTCCATTCCATTCCATTCCATTCCATTCCATTCCATGGAATTCCATTCCATTCCATTCCATTCCATTCCATTCCATTCCATTCCATACCATTCCACCCCATTCCATTCCATTCCATTCCATTCCGTTCTACTCGGGTTGATTCCATTATATTCCATTCCATTCCATTCGATCCCATTTGATTCCATTCGATTCCATTCAATTCCATTCGATTCCATTCCATTCCACTCCATTCCATTCCATTGAATTCCATTCCATTCCATTCCATTCCATTCCATTCCATTCCATTCCATTCCATTCCATTCCATTCCGTTCTACTTTGGTACATTCCATTCCATTCCATTCCATTCCATTCCATTCCATTCCATTCCATTCCATTCCATTCCATTCTACTCAGGTTGATTCCATTCTATTCCATTCCATTCCATTCCATTCCATTCCATTCTATTCCATTCCATTCCAATCCATTCCATTCCATTCCATTGAATTCCATTCCATTCCATTCCATTCCATTCCATTCCATTCCATTCCATTCCATTCCATTGAATTCCATTCCATTCCATTCCATTCCATTCCATTCCATTCCATTCCATTGAATTCCATTCCGTTCCATTCCATTCCATTGAATTCCGTTCCATTCCACTCCATTCCATTCCGTTCCGTTCCGTTCCGTTCCGTTCCCTTCCGTTGCGTTCCGCTCCGTTCTACTCGGGTTGATTCCATTCTATTCCATTCCAGTCCATTCGATCCCATTCGATTGCATTCGATTCCATTCGATTCCATTCGATTCCACTCCATTCCATTCCATAGAATTCCATTCCATTCCATTCCATTCCATTCCATTCCATTCCATTCCATTGAATTCCATTCCATTCCATTCCAATCCATGGAATTCCATTCCATTCCATTCCATTCCAATCCATAGAATTCCATTCCATTCCATTCCATTCCATTGAATTCCGTTCCATTCCATTCCGTTCCGTTCCGTTCCGTTCCGTTCCGTTGCGTTCCGTTCCGTTCCGTTGTGTTCCGTTCCGTTCTACTCGGGTTGATTCCATTCTATTCCATTCCATTCCAATCCATTCCATTCCATTCCATTCCATTCCATTCCATTCCATTCCATTCCATTGAATTCCATTCCATTCCATTCCATTCCATTCCATTCCATTCCATTGAATTCCATTCCATTCCATGGAATTCCATGGAATTCCGTTCCATTCCATTCCATTCCGTTCCGTTCCATCCCGTTCCGTTCCGTTCCGTTCCGTTGCGTTCCGTTCCGTTCTACTAGGGTTGATTCCATTCTATTCCATTCCATTCCATTCGATTCCATTCGATTCCATTCGATTCCACTCCATTCCATTCCATAGAATTCCATTCCATTCCATTCCATTCCATTGAATTCCATTCCATTGAATTCCATTCCATTGAATTCCATTCCATTCCATTCCATTCCATTGAATTCCATTCCATTCCATTCCATTCCATTCCATTCCATTCCATTCCATTCCATTCTACTGGTGTCCATTCCATTCCCTTCCATTCCATTCCATTCCATTCCATTCCATTCCATTCCTTTCCATTCCATTGCATTCCATTGCATTCCATTCCATTCCATTCAATTCCATTCCATTCCATTCCACTCCACTCCACTCCACTCCACTCCATTCCACTCCACTCCACTCCGGTACATTCCATTCCATTCCATTCCATTCCATTCCATTCCATTCCATGCTTCTCGGGTACATTCCGTTCCGTTCCATTCCATTCCATTCCATTCCATTCCGTTCCAGTGCACTCTACTCCACTCCACTCCACTCCACTCCTGTACATTCCATTCCATTCCATTCCATTCCATTCCATTCCATTTCCATTCCCATTCCATTTCCATTCCCGTTCCTTTTCCATTCCCGTTTCTTTTCCATTCCCGTTCCATTTCCATTCCAGTTCCATTACCATTCCCGTTCCATTTCCATTCCCGATCCATTTCCATTCCCGTTCCATTTCCATTCCCGTTCCATTTCCATTCCCGTTCCGTTACCATTCCCGTTCCATTTCCGTTCCCGTTCCGTTTCCGTTCCCGTTCCATTTCCGTTCTCGTTCCGTTTCCGTTCCCGTTCCATTTCCATTCCCGTTCCATTTCCGTTCCCTTTCCATTTCCATTCCCGTTCCATTTCCATTCCCTTTCCATTTCCTTTTCATTCCATTCCATTCTGCTCGGGTACATTCCATTCCATTCCATTCCATTCCATTCCATTTGAATTCCATTCCATTCCATTCCATTCCATTCCATTCCATTCCATTTGAATTCCATTCCATTCCAATGCATTCCATTCCATTCCATTCCATTCCATTCCATTCCATTCCATTCCATTCCATTCCATTCCATGGAATTCCATTCCATTCCATTCCATTCCATTCCATTGAATTCCATTCCGTTCCATTCCATTCCATTGAATTCCGTTCCATTCCACTCCATTCCATTCCGTTCCGTTCCGTTCCGTTCCGTTCCCTTCCGTTGCGTTCCGCTCCGTTCTACTCGGGTTGATTCCATTCTATTCCATTCCAGTCCATTCGATCCCATTCGATTGCATTCGATTCCATTCGATTCCATTCGATTCCACTCCATTCCATTCCATAGAATTCCATTCCATTCCATTCCATTCCATTCCATTCCATTCCATTCCATTGAATTCCATTCCATTCCATTCCATTCCATGGAATTCCATTCCATTCCATTCCATTCCAATCCATAGAATTCCATTCCATTCCATTCCATTCCATTGAATTCCGTTCCATTCCATTCCATTCCGTTCCGTTCCGTTCCGTTCCGTTGCGTTCCGTTCCGTTCCGTTGTGTTCCGTTCCGTTCTACTCGGGTTGATTCCATTCTATTCCATTCCATTCCATTCCATTCCATTCTACTCGGGTTGATTGCATTCTATTCCATTCCATTCCATTCGATTCCATTCGATTCCATTCGATTCCATTCCATTCCATTCCATTGAATTCCATTCCATTCCATTCCATTCCATTCCATTGAATTCCATTCCATTCCATTCCATTCCATTCCATTCCATTCCATTCCATTCCATTGAATTCCATTCCGTTCCATTCCATTCCATTGAATTCCGTTCCATTCCACTCCATTCCATTCCGTTCCGTTCCGTTCCGTTCCGTTCCCTTCCGTTGCGTTCCGCTCCGTTCTACTCGGGTTGATTCCATTCTATTCCATTCCAGTCCATTCGATCCCATTCGATTGCATTCGATTCCATTCGATTCCATTCGATTCCACTCCATTCCATTCCATAGAATTCCATTCCATTCCATTCCATTCCATTCCATTCCATTCCATTCCATTCCATTGAATTCCATTCCATTCCATTCCATTCCATGGAATTCCATTCCATTCCATTCCATTCCAATCCATAGAATTCCATTCCATTCCATTCCATTCCATTGAATTCCGTTCCATTCCATTCCATTCCGTTCCGTTCCATTCCGTTCCGTTCCGTTGCGTTCCGTTCCGTTCCGTTGTGTTCCGTTCCGTTCTACTCGGGTTGATTCCATTCTATTCCATTCCATTCCAATCCATTCCATTCCATTCCATTCCATTCCATTCCATTCCATTCCATTGAATTCCATTCCATTCCATTCCATTCCATTCCATTCCATTCCATTGAATTCCATTCCATTCCATTCCATTCCATGGAATTCCGTTCCATTCCATTCCATTCCGTTCCGTTCCATCCCGTTCCGTTCCGTTCCGTTCCGTTCCGTTGCGTTCCGTTCCGTTCTACTAGGGTTGATTCCATTCTATTCCATTCCATTCCATTCGATTCCATTCGATTCCACTCCATTCCATTCCATAGAATTCCATTCCATTCCATTCCATTCCATTGAATTCCATTCCATTCCATTCCATTCCATTCCATTCCATTCCATTCCATTCCATTCCATTGAATTCCATTCCATTCCATTCCATTCCATTCCATTCCATTCCATTCCATTCTACTGGTGTCCATTCCATTCCATTCCATTCCATTCCATTCCATTCCATTCCTTTCCATTCCATTGCATTCCATTGCATTCCATTCCATTCCATTCCATTCCATTCCACTCCACTCCACTCCACTCCACTCCATTCCACTCCACTCCACTCCGGTACATTCCATTCCATTCCATTCCATTCCATTCCATTCCATTCCGTGCTTCTCGGGTACATTCCGTTCCGTTCCATTCCATTCCATTCCATTCCATTCCATTCCGTTCCAGTGCACTCTACTCCACTCCACTCCACTCCACTCCACTCCGGTACATTCCATTCCATTCCATTCCATTCCATTCCATTCCATTTCCATTCCCATTCCATTTCCATTCCCGTTCCATTTCCATTCCCGTTTCTTTTCCATTCCCGTTCCATTTCCATTCCAGTTCCATTACCATTCCCGTTCCATTTCCATTCCCGATCCATTTCCATTCCCGTTCCATTTCCATTCCTGTTCCATTTCCATTCTCGTTCCGTTACCATTCCCGTTCCATTTCCGTTCCCGTTCCGTTTCCGTTCCCGTTCCATTTCCGTTCTCGTTCCGTTTCCGTTCCCGTTCCATTTCCATTCCCGTTCCATTTCCGTTCCCTTTCCATTTCCATTCCCGTTCCATTTCCATTCCCTTTCCATTTCCATTTCATTCCATTCCATTCTGCTCGGGTACATTCCATTCCATTCCATTGCATTCCATTCCGTTCTGCTCCTGTCCATTCCATTCCATTCCATTCCGTTCCATTCCGTTCTACTCGGGTAGATTCCATTCCATCCCATTCCATTCCATTCCATTCCATTCCATTCCATTCCATTCTACTGGTGTCCATTCCATTCCATTCCATTCCATTCCATTCCATTCCATTCCATTCCATTGCATTCCATTCCATTCCATTCCATTCCGTTCCGTTCTACTCGGTTACATTCCATTCAATTCCATTCCATTCCGTTCTACTCGGTTAGATTCCATTCCATTCCATTCCATTCCTTTCCATTCCATTGCATTCCATTGCATTGCATTGCACTCAATTCCATTCCATTCCATTCCATTCCATTCCATTCCATTCCATTCCATTCCGTTCCGTTCAACTCGGTTACATTCCATTCAATTACATTCCATTCCGTTCTACTCGGTTACATACCATTCCATTCCATTCCATTCCATTCCAATCCATTCCATTCCATTCCATTCCGTTCTACTCGTGTACATTCCATTCCATTCCATTCCATTCCATTCCATTCCATTCCATTCCATTCCATTCCATTCCATTCCGTTCTACTTTGGTAAATTCCATTCCATTCCATTCCATTCCATTCCATTCCATTCCATTCCATTCCATTCCATTCCATTCCATTCCATTCTACTCAGGTTGATTCCATTCTATTCCATTCCATTCCATTCCATTCCATTCCATTCCATTCGATTCCATTCCATTCCATTCCATAGAATTCCATTCCATTCCATTCCATTCCATGGAATTCCATTCCATTCCATTCCATGGAATTCCATTCCATTCCATTCCATTCCATGGAATTCCATTCCATTCTATTCCATGGAATTCCATTCCGTTCCATTCCATTCCATGGAATTCCATTCCATTCCATTCCATTCCATTCCATTCCATTCCATTGAATTCCATTCCGTTCCATTCCATTCCATTGAATTCCATTCCATTCCATTCCATTCCATTCCATTCCATTCCATTGAATTCCATTCCATTGAATTCCATTCCATTCCATTCCATTCCATTCCATTCCATCCCATTCCATTCCATTCCATTCCATTCCGTTCTACTCGGGTTGATTCCATTCTATTCCATTCCATTCCATTCGATCCCATTTGATTCCATTCGATTCCATTCAATTCCATTCGATTCCATTCCATTCCACTCCATTCCATTCCATTGAATTCCATTCCATTCCATTCCATTCCATTCCATTCCATTCCATTCCATGGAATTCCATTCCATTCCATTCCATTCCATTCCATAGAATTCCATTCCATTCCATTCCATTCCATTGAATTCCTTTCCATTCCATTCCGTTCCGTTCCGTTCCGTTCCGTTCCGTTGCGTTCCGTTCCGTTCCGTTGTGTTCCGTTCCGTTCTACTCGGGATGATTCCATTCTATTCCATTCCATTCCAATCCATTCCATTCCATTCCATTGAATTCCATTCCATTCCATTCCATTCCATTCCATTCCATTCCATTCCATTGAATTCCATTCCATTCCAATCCAATCCATGGAATTCCGTTCCATTCCATTCCATTCCGTTCCGTTCTGTCCCGTTCCGTTCCTTTCCGTTCCGTTGCGTTCCGTTCCGTTCTACTCGGGTTGATTCCATTCTATTCCATTCCATTCCATTCGATTCCATTCGATTCCATTCGATTCCACTCCATTCCATTCCATAGAATTCCATTCCATTCCATTCCATTCCATTGAATTCCATTCCATTCCATTCCATTCCATTGAATTCCATTCCATTCCATTCCATTCCATTGAATTCCATTCCATTCCATTCCATTCCATTCCATTCCATTCCATTCCATTCCATTCTACTGTTGTCCATTCCATTCCATTCCATTCCATTCCATTCCATTCCATTCCATTCCATTCCATTCCTTTCCATTCCATTGCATTCCATTGCATTCCATTCCATTCCATTCCATTCCATTCCATTCCATTCCACTCCACACCACTCCACTCCACTCCATTCCACTCCACTCCACTCCGGTACTTTCCATTCCATTCCATTCCATTCCATTCCATTCCATTCCATTCCATTCCGTGCTTCTCGGGTACATTCCGTTCCGTTCCATTCCATTCCATTCCATTCCATTCCCTTCCAGTGCACTCTACTCCACTCCACTCCACTCCACTCCGGTACATTCCATTCCATTCCATTCCATTCCATTCCATTCCATTTCCATTCCCATTCCATTTCCATTCCCGTTCCATTTCCATTCCCGTTTCTTTTCCATTCCCGTTCCATTTCCATTCCCGTTCCATTACCATTCCCGTTCCATTTCCATTCCCGATCCATTTCCATTCCCGTTCCTTTTCCATTCCCGTTCCATTTCCATTCCTGTTCCGTTACCATTCCCGTTCCATTTCCGTTCCCGTTCCGTTTCCGTTCCCGTTCCATTTCCGTTCTCGTTCCGTTTCCGTTCCCGTTCCATTTCCATTCCCGTTCCATTTCCGTTCCCGTTCCATTTCCATTCCCGTTCCATTTCCATTCCCTTTCCATTTCCATTTCATTCCATTCCGTTCTGCTCGGGTACATTCCATTCCATTCCATTGCATTCCATTCCGTTCTGTTCCTGTCCATTCCATTCCATTCCATTCCGTTCCATTCCGTTCTATTCGGGTAGATTCCATTCCATTCCATTCCATTCCATTCCATTCCATTCCATTCCATTCCATTCCATTCTACAGGTGTCCATTCCATTCCATTCCATTCCATTCCATTCCATTCCATTCCATTCCATTCCATTGCATTCCATTCCATTCCATTCCATTCCATTCCGTTCCGTTCTACTCGGTTACATTCCATTCAATTCCATTCCATTCCGTTCTACTCGGGTAGATTCCATTCCATTCCATTCCATTCCTTTCCATTCCATTGCATTCCATTGCATTGCATTGCACTCAATTCCATTCCATTCCATTCCATTCCATTCCATAGAATTCCGTTCCATTCCATTCCATTCCATTCCACTCCATTCCATTCCATTCCATTCCATTCCATTCCATTCCATTCCATTCCATTCTACTCGGGTTGATTGCATTCTATTCCATTCCATTCCATTCGATTCCATTCGATTCCATTCGATTCCATTCGATTCCATTCCATTCCATTCCATTCCATTCCATTCCATTGAATTCCATTCCATTCCATTCCATTCCATTCCATTCCATTGAATTCCATTCCATTCCATTCCATTCCATTCCATTCCATTCCATTCCATTCCATTCCATTGAATTCCATTCCGTTCCATTCCATTCCATTGAATTCCGTTCCATTCCACTCTATTCCATTCCGTTCCGTTCCGTTCCGTTCCGTTCCGTTCCCTTCCGTTGCGTTCCGCTCCGTTCTACTCGGGTTGATTCCATTCTATTCCATTCCAGTCCATTCGATCCCATTCGATTGCATTCGATTCCATTCGATTCCATTCGATTCCACTCCATTCCATTCCATAGAATTCCATTCCATTCCATTTCATTCCATTCCATTCCATTCCATTCCATTCCATTGAATTCCATTCCATTCCATTCCATTCCATGGAATTCCATTCCATTCCATTCCATTCCAATCCATAGAATTCCATTCCATTCCATTCCATTCCATTGAATTCCGTTCCATTCCATTCCATTCAGTTCCGTTCCGTTCCGTTCCGTTGAGTTCCGTTCCGTTCCGTTGTGTTCCGTTCCGTTCTACTCGGGTTGATTCCATTCTATTCCATTCCATTCCATTGAATTCCATTCCATTCCATTCCATTCCATTCCATTCCATTCAATTGAATTCCATTCCATTCCATTCCATTCCATGGAATTCCGTTCCATTCCATTCCATTCCGTTCCGTTCCGTCCCGTTCCGCTCCGTTGCGTTCCGTTCCGTTCTACTCGGGTTGATTCCATTCTATTCCATTCCTTTCCATTCGATTCCATTCGATTCCATTCGATTCCATTCGATTCCATTCCATTCCATTCCATTGAATTCCATTCCATTCCATTCCATTCCATTGAATTCCATTCCATTCCATTCCATTCCATTCCATTCCATTCCATTGAATTCCATTCCATTCCATTCCATTCCATTCCATAGAATTCCATTCCGTTCCATTCCATTCCATTGAATTCCGTTCCATTCCATTCCATTCCATTCCATTCCATTCCATTCCATTGAATTCCATTCCATTCCATTCCATAGAATTCCATTCCGTTCCATTCCATTCCATTCCATTCAATTCCATTCCATTCCATTCCATTCCATTCCATTTGAATTCCATTCCGTTCCATTCCATTCCATTCCCTTCCATTCCATTCCATTCCATTCTACTCGGGTTGATTCCATTCTATTCCATTCCATTCCATTCGATTCCATTCGATTCGATTCGATTCCATTCCATTCCATTCCATTCCATTCCATTCCATTCCATTCCGTTCTACTCGGGTTGATTCCATTCTATTCCATTCCATTCCATTCGATTCCATTCGATTCCATTCGATTCCATTCGATTCCATTCCATTCCATAGAATTCCATTCCATTCCATTCCATTCCATTCCATTGAATTCCATTCCATTCCATTCCATTACATTCCATTTCATTGAATTCCATTCAATTCCATTCCATTCCATTCCATTCCATTCCATTGAATTCCATTCCATTCCATTCCATTCCATTCCATTCCATTCTACTCGGGTTGATTCCATTCTATTCCATTCCATTCCATTTGATCCCATTCGATTCCATTCGATTCCGTTCCATTCCATTCCATTCCATTCCATTCCATTCCATTCCATTCCATTCCATTCCATTGAATTCCATTCCATTCCATTCCATTGAATTCCGTTCCATTCCATTCCATTCCGTTCCGTTCCGTCCCGTTCCATTCCATTCCGTTCCGTTGCGTGCCGTTCTGTTCAACTCGGAATTATTCCATTCTATTCCATTCCATTCCATTCCATTCCATTCGATACCAATTGATTCCTTTCGATTCCATTCGATTCCATTCCATTCCATTCCATTGAATTCCATTCCGTTCCACTCCATTCCATTCCATTCCATTGAATTCCATTCCAATCCATTCCATTCCATTCCATTCCATTGAATTCCATTCCATTCCATTCCATTCCATTCCATAGAATTCCATTCCATTCCATTCCATTCCATTCCATTGAATTCCATTCCATTCCATTCCATAGAATTCCGTTCCATACCATTCCATTCCATTCCATTCCATTCCATTCCATTCCATTCCATTCCATTCCATTTGAATTCCATTCCATTCCATTCCATTCCATTCCATTCCATTCCATTTGAATTCCATTCCATTCCAATCCATTCCATTCCATTCCATTCCATTCCATTCCATTCCTTTCCATGGAATTCCATTCCATTCCATTCCATTCCATTCCATTCCATTGAATTCCATTCCATTCCATTCCATTCCATTCCATTCCATTCCATTCCATTCCATTCCATTGAATTCCATTCCGTTCCATTCCATTCCATTGAATTCCGTTCCATTCCACTCCATTCCATTCCGTTCCGTTCCGTTCCGTTCCGTTCCCTTCCGTTGCGTTCCGCTCCGTTCTACTCGGGTTGATTCCATTCTATTCCATTCCAGTCCATTCGATCCCATTCGATTGCATTCGATTCCATTCGATTCCATTCGATTCCACTCCATTCCATTCCATAGAATTCCATTCCATTCCATTCCATTCCATTCCATTCCATTCCATTGAATTCCATTCCATTCCATTCCATTCCATGGAATTCCATTCCATTCCATTCCATTCCAATCCATAGAATTCCATTCCATTCCATTCCATTCCATTGAATTCCATTCCATTCCATTCCATTCCGTTCCGTTCCGTTCCGTTCCGTTCCGTTGCGTTCCGTTCCGTTCCGTTGTGTTCCGTTCCGTTCTACTCGGGTTGATTCCATTCTATTCCATTCCATTCCAATCCATTCCATTCCATTCCATTCCATTCCATTCCATTCCATTCCATTCCATTCCATTGAATTCCATTCCATTCCATTCCATTCCATTCCATTCCATTCCATTCCATTGAATTCCATTCCATTCCATTCCATTCCATGGAATTCCGTTCCATTCCATTCCATTCCGTTCCGTTCCATCCCGTTCCGTTCCGTTCCGTTCCGTTCCGTTGCGTTCCGTTCCGTTCTACTAGGGTTGATTCCATTCTATTCCATTCCATTCCATTCGATTCCATTCGATTCCACTCCATTCCATTCCATAGAATTCCATTCCATTCCATTCCATTCCATTGAATTCCATTCCATTGCATTCCATTCCATTGAATTCCATTCCATTCCATTCCATTCCATTGAATTCCATTCCATTCCATTCCATTCCATTCCATTCCATTCCATTCTACTGGTGTCCATTCCATTCCATTCCATTCCATTCCATTCCATTCCATTCCATTCCATTCCTTTCCATTCCATTGCATTCCATTGCATTCCATTCCATTCCATTCCATTCCATTCCATTCCATTCCACTCCACTCCACTCCACTCCACTCCATTCCACTCCACTCCACTCCGGTACATTCCATTCCATTCCATTCCATTCCATTCCATTCCATTCCATTCCGTGCTTCTCGGGTACATTCCGTTCCGTTCCATTCCATTCCATTCCATTCCATTCCATTCCGTTCCAGTGCACTCTACTCCACTCCACTCCACTCCACTCCGGTACATTCCATTCCATTCCATTCCATTCCATTCCATTCCATTTCCATTCCCATTCCATTTCCATTCCCGTTCCATTTCCATTCCCGTTTCTTTTCCATTCCCGTTCCATTTCCATTCCAGTTCCATTACCATTCCCGTTCCATTTCCATTCCCGATCCATTTCCATTCCCGTTCCATTTCCATTCCCGTTCCATTTCCATTCCCGTTCCGTTACCATTCCCGTTCCATTTCCGTTCCCGTTCCGTTTCCGTTCCCGTTCCATTTCCGTTCTCGTTCCGTTTCCGTTCCCGTTCCATTTCCATTCCCGTTCCATTTCCGTTCCCTTTCCATTTCCATTCCCGTTCCATTTCCATTCCCTTTCCATTTCCATTTCATTCCATTCCATTCTGCTCGGGTACATTCCATTCCATTCCATTGCATTCCATTCCGTTCTGCTCCTGTCCATTCCATTCCATTCCATTCCGTTCCATTCCGTTCTACTCGGGTAGATTCCATTCCATTCCATTCCATTCCATTCCATTCCATTCCATTCCATTCTACTGGTGTCCATTCCATTCCATTCCATTCCATTCCATTCCATTCCATTCCATTCCATTCCATTGCATTCCATTCCATTCCATTCCATTCCGTTCCGTTCTACTCGGTTACATTCCATTCAATTCCATTCCATTCCGTTCTACTCGGGTAGATTCCATTCCATTCCATTCCATTCCTTTCCATTCCATTGCATTCCATTGCATTGCATTGCACTCAATTCCATTCCATTCCATTCCATTCCATTCCATTCCATTCCATTCCATTCCGTTCCGTTCAACTCGGTTACATTCCATTCAATTACATTCCATTCCGTTCTACTCGGTTACATACCATTCCATTCCATTCCATTCCATTCCAATCCATTCCATTCCATTCCATTCCGTTCTACTCGTGTACATTCCATTCCATTCCATTCCATTCCATTCCATTCCATTCCATTCCATTCCATTCCATTCAATTCCATTCCATTCCGTTCTACTTTGGTACATTCCATTCCATTCCATTCCATTCCATTCCATTCCATTCCATTCCATTCCATTCCATTCTACTCAGGTTGATTCCATTCTATTCCATTCCATTCCATTCCATTCCATTCCATTCCATTCCATTCGATTCCATTCCATTCCATTCCATAGAATTCCATTCCATTCCATTCCATTCCATGGAATTCCATTCCATTCCATTCCATGGAATTCCATTCCATTCCATTCCATTCCATGGAATTCCATTCCATTCCATTCCATTCCATTCCATTCCATTCCTTTCCATTGAATTCCATTCCGTTCCATTCCATTCCATTGAATTCCATTCCATTCCATTCCATTCCATTCCATTCCATTGAATTCCATTCCATTGAATTCCATTCCATTCCATTCCATTCCATTCCATTCCATCCCATTCCATTCCATTCCATTCCATTCCGTTCTACTCGGGTTGATTCCATTCTATTCCATTCCATTCCATTCGATCCCATTTGATTCCATTCGATTCCATTCAATTCCATTCGATTCCATTCCATTCCACTCCATTCCATTCCATTGAATTCCATTCCATTCCATTCCATTCCATTCCATTCCATTCCATTCCATTCCATTCCATTCCATTCCATTCCATTCCATTCCATTCCGTTCTACTTTGGTACATTCCATTCCATTCCATTCCATTCCATTCCATTCCATTCCATTCCATTCCATTCTACTCAGGTTGATTCCATTCTATTCCATTCCATTCCATTCCATTCCATTCTATTCCATTCCATTCCAATCCATTCCATTCCATTCCATTGAATTCCATTCCATTCCATTCCATTCCATTCCATTCCATTCCATTGAATTCCATTCCATTCCATTCCATTCCATTCCATTCCATTCCATTCCATTGAATTCCATTCCGTTCCATTCCATTCCATTGTATTCCGTTCCATTCCACTCCATTCCATTCCGTTCCGTTCCGTTCCGTTCCGTTCCCTTCCGTTGCGTTCCGCTCCGTTCTACTCGGGTTGATTCCATTCTATTCCATTCCAGTCCATTCGATCCCATTCGATTGCATTCGATTCCATTCGATTCCATTCGATTCCACTCCATTCCATTCCATAGAATTCCATTCCATTCCATTCCATTCCATTCCATTCCATTCCATTCCATTGAATTCCATTCCATTCCATTCCATTCCATGGAATTCCATTCCATTCCATTCCATTCCAATCCATAGAATTCCATTCCATTCCATTCCATTCCATTGAATTCCGTTCCATTCCACTCCGTTCCGTTCCGTTCCGTTCCGTTCCGTTGCGTTCCGTTCCGTTCCGTTGTGTTCCGTTCCGTTCTACTCGGGTTGATTCCATTCTATTCCATTCCATTCCAATCCATTCCATTCCATTCCATTCCATTCCATTCCATTCCATTCCATTCCATTGAATTCCATTCCATTCCATTCCATTCCATTCCATTCCATTCCATTGAATTCCATTCCATTCCATGGAATTCCATGGAATTCCGTTCCATTCCATTCCATTCCGTTCCGTTCCATCCCGTTCCGTTCCGTTCCGTTCCGTTGCGTTCCGTTCCGTTCTACTAGGGTTGATTCCATTCTATTCCATTCCATTCCATTCGATTCCATTCGATTCCATTCGATTCCACTCCATTCCATTCCATAGAATTCCATTCCATTCCATTCCATTCCATTGAATTCCATTCCATTCCATTCCATTCCATTGAATTCCATTCCATTCCATTCCATTCCATTGAATTCCATTCCATTCCATTCCATTCCATTCCATTCCATTCCATTCCATTCCATTCTACTGGTGTCCATTCCATTCCCTTCCATTCCATTCCATTCCATTCCATTCCTTTCCATTCCATTGCATTCCATTGCATTCCATTCCATTCCATTCAATTCCATTCCATTCCATTCCACTCCACTCCACTCCACTCCACTCCATTCCACTCCACTCCACTCCGGTACATTCCATTCCATTCCATTCCATTCCATTCCATTCCATTCCATGCTTCTCGGGTACATTCCGTTCCGTTCCATTCCATTCCATTCCATTCCATTCCGTTCCAGTGCACTCTACTCCACTCCACTCCACTCCACTCCTGTACATTCCATTCCATTCCATTCCATTCCATTCCATTCCATTTCCATTCCCATTCCATTTCCATTCCCGTTCCATTTCCATTCCCGTTTCTTTTCCATTCCCGTTCCATTTCCATTCCAGTTCCATTACCATTCCCGTTCCATTTCCATTCCCGATCCATTTCCATTCCCGTTCCATTTCCATTCCCGTTCCATTTCCATTCCCGTTCCGTTACCATTCCCGTTCCATTTCCGTTCCCGTTCCGTTTCCGTTCCCGTTCCATTTCTGTTCTCGTTCCGTTTCCGTTCCCGTTCCATTTCCATTCCCGTTCCATTTCCGTTCCCTTTCCATTTCCATTCCCGTTCCATTTCCATTCCCTTTCCATTTCCATTTCATTCCATTCCATTCTGCTCAGGTACATTCCATTCCATTCCATTCCATTCCATTCCATTTGAATTCCATTCCATTCCATTCCATTCCATTCCATTCCATTCCATTCCATTCCATTCCATTCCATTCCATTCCATTCCATTCCATTCCATGGAATTCCATTCCATTCCATTCCATTCCATTCCATTGAATTCCATTCCGTTCCATTCCATTCCATTGAATTCCGTTCCATTCCACTCCATTCCATTCCGTTCCGTTCCGTTCCGTTCCGTTCCCTTCCGTTGCGTTCCGCTCCGTTCTACTCGGGTTGATTCCATTCTATTCCATTCCAGTCCATTCGATCCCATTCGATTGCATTCGATTCCATTCGATTCCATTCGATTCCACTCCATTCCATTCCATAGAATTCCATTCCATTCCATTCCATTCCATTCCATTCCATTCCATTCCATTGAATTCCATTCCATTCCATTCCATTCCATGGAATTCCATTCCATTCCATTCCATTCCAATCCATAGAATTCCATTCCATTCCATTCCATTCCATTGAATTCCGTTCCATTCCATTCCATTCCGTTCCGTTCCGTTCCGTTCCGTTGCGTTCCGTTCCGTTCCGTTGTGTTCCGTTCCGTTCTACTCGGGCTGATTCCATTCTATTCCATTCCATTCCAATCCATTCCATTCCATTCCATTCCATTCCATTCCATTCCATTCCATTCCATTCCATTGAATTCCATTCCATTCCATTCCATTCCATGGAATTCCGTTCCATTCCATTCCATTCCGTTCCGTTCCATCCCGTTCCGTTCCGTTCCGTTCCGTTGCGTTCCGTTCCGTTCTACTAGGGTTGATTCCATTCTATTCCATTCCATTCCATTCGATTCCATTCGATTCCACTCCATTCCATTCCATAGAATTCCATTCCATTCCATTCCATTCCATTGAATTCCATTCCATTCCATTCCATTCCATTGAATTCCATTCCATTCCATTCCATTCCATTGAATTCCATTCCATTCCATTCCATTCCATTCCATTCCATTCCATTCCATTCCATTCCATTCTAGTGGTGTCCATTCCATTCCATTCCATTCCATTCCATTCCATTCCATTCCATTCCTTTCCATTCCATTGCATTCCATTCCATTCCATTCCATTCCATTCCATTCCATTCCACTCCACTCCACTCCACTCCACTCCATTCCACTCCACTCCACTCCGGTACATTCCATTCCATTCCATTCCATTCCATTCCATTCCATTCCGTGCTTCTCGGGTACATTCCGTTCCGTTCCATTCCATTCCATTCCATTCCATTCCGTTCCAGTGCACTCTACTCCACTCCACTCCACTCCACTCCACTCCGGTACATTCCATTCCATTCCATTCCATTCCATTCCATTCCATTTCCATTCCCATTCCATTTCCATTCCCGTTCCATTTCCATTCCCGTTTCTTTTCCATTCCCGTTCCATTTCCATTCCAGTTCCATTACCATTCCCGTTCCATTTCCATTCCCGATCCATTTCCATTCCCGTTCCATTTCCATTCCCGTTCCATTTCCATTCCCGTTCCGTTACCATTCCCGTTCCATTTCCGTTCCCGTTCCGTTTCCGTTCCCGTTCCATTTCCGTTCTCGTTCCGTTTCCGTTCCCGTTCCATTTCCATTCCCGTTCCATTTCCGTTCCCTTTCCATTTCCATTCCCGTTCCATTTCCATTCCCTTTCCATTTCCATTTCATTCCATTCCATTCTGCTCGGGTACATTCCATTCCATTCCATTGCATTCCATTCCGTTCTGCTCCTGTCCATTCCATTCCATTCAATTCCGTTCCATTCCGTTCTACTCGGGTAGATTCCATTCCATTCCATTCCATTCCATTCCATTCCATTCCATTCCATTCCATTCCATTCCATTCTACTGGTGTCCATTCCATTCCATTCCATTCCATTCCATTCCATTCCATTCCATTGCATTCCATTCCATTCCATTCCATTCCGTTCCGTTCTACTCGGTTACATTCCATTCAATTCCATTCCATTCCGTTCTACTCGGGTAGATTCCATTCCATTCCATTCCATTCCTTTCCATTCCATTGCATTCCATTGCATTGCATTGCACTCAATTCCATTCCATTCCATTCCATTCCATTCCATTCCATTCCATTCCATTCCATTCCGTTCCGTTCAACTCGGTTACATTCCATTCAATTACATTCCATTCCGTTCTACTCGGTTACATACCATTCCATTCCATTCCATTCCATTCCAATCCATTCCATTCCATTCCATTCCGTTCTACTCGTGTACATTCCATTCCATTCCATTCCATTCCATTCCATTCCATTCCATTCCATTCCATTCCATTCCATTCCATTCCATTCCATTCCATTCCATTCCATTCCATTCCATTCCATTCCGTTCTACTTTGGTACATTCCATTCCATTCCATTCCATTCCATTCCATTCCATTCCATTCCATTCCATTCTACTCAGGTTGATTCCATTCTATTCCATTCCATTCCATTCCATTCCATTCCATTCCATTCCATTCCATTCCATAGAATTCCATTCCATTCCATTCCATTCCATGGAATTCCATTCCATTCCATTCCATTCCATGGAATTCCATTCCATTCCATTCCATTCCATGGAATTCCATTCCATTCCATTCCATTCCATTCCATTCCATTCCATTCCATTCCATTGAATTCCATTCCGTTCCATTCCATTCCATTGAATTCCATTCCATTCCATTCCATTCCATTCCATTCCATTCCATTGAATTCCATTCCATTGAATTCCATTCCATTCCATTCCATTCCATTCCATTCCATCCCATTCCATTCCATTCCATTCCATTCCATTCCGTTCTACTCGGGTTGATTCCATTCTATTCCATTCCATTCCATTCGATCCCATTTGATTCCATTCGATTCCATTCAATTCCATTCGATTCCATTCCATTCCACTCCATTCCATTCCATAGAATTCCATTCCATTCCATTCCATTCCATTCCATTCCATTCCATGGAATTCCATTCCATTCCATTCCATTCCATTCCATAGAATTCCATTCCATTCCATTCCATTCCATTGAATTCCGTTCCATTCCATTCCATTCCATTGAATTCCATTCCATTCCATTCCATTCCATTCCATTCCATTGAATTCCATTCCATTCCATTCCATTCCATTCCATAGAATTCCATTCCGTTCCATTCCATTCCATTGAATTCCGTTCCATTCCATTCCATTCCATTCCATTCCATTCCATTCCATTGAATTCCATTCCATTCCATTCCATAGAATTCCATTCCATTCCATTCCATTTGAATTCCATTCCGTTCCATTCCATTCCATTCCATTCCATTCCATTCCATTCCATTCCATTCTACTCGGGTTGATTCCATTCTATTCCATTCCATTCCATTCGATTCCATTCGATTCCATTCGATTCCATTCCATTCCATTCCATTCCATTCCATTCCATTGAATTCCCTTCCATTCCATTCCATTCCATTCCATTGAATTCCATTCCATTCCATTCCATTGCATTCCATTCCATTCCATTCCATTCCATTCCATTCCATTCCATTCCATTCCATTCCATTGAATTCCATTCCATTCCATTCCATTCCATTGAATTCCGTTCCTTTCCATTCCATTCCGTTCCGTTCCATTCCGTTCCGTTCCGTTCCGTTCCGTTGCGTTCCGTTCCGTTCCGTTGCATTCCGTTCCGTTCTACTCGGGTTGATTCCATTCTATTCCATTCCATTCCATTCCATTCCATTCCATTGAATTCCATTCCATTCAATTCCATAGAATTCCGTTCCATTCCATTCCATTCCATTCCATTCCATTCCATTCCATTCCATTCCATTGAATTCCATTCCATTCCATTCCATTCCATTCCATTGAATTCCATTCCGTTCCATTCCATTCCATTGAATTCCGTTCCATTCCATTCCATTCCATTCCGTTCCGTTCCGTTCCGTTCCGTTCCGTTGCGTTCCGCTCCGTTCTACTGGGGTTGATTCCATTCTATTCCATTCCATTCCATTCGATCCCATTCGATTCCATTCGATTCCATTCGATTCCATTCGATTCCACTCCATTCCATTCCATAGAATTCCATTCCATTCCATTCCATTCCATTCCATGGAGTTCCATTCCATTCCATTCCATAGAATTCCATTCCATTCCATTCCATTCCATTGAATTCCGTTCCATTCCATTCCATTCCGTTCCGTTCCGTTCCGTTCCGTTGCGTTCCGTTCCGTTCCGTTGCGTTCCGTTCCGTTCTACTCGGGTTGATTCCATTCTATTCCATTCCATTCCAATCCATTCCTTTCCATTCCATTGAATTCCATTGAATTCCATTCCATTCCATTCAATTCCATTCCATTCCATTCCATAGAATTCCATTCCATTTCATTCCATTCCATTCCATTCCATTCCATTCCATTCCATTCCATTGAATTCCATTCCATTCCATTCCATGGAATTCCGTTCCATTCCATTCCATTCCGTTCCGTTCCGTCCCGTTCCGCTCCGTTGCGTTCCGTTCCGTTCTACTCGGGTTGATTCCATTCTATTCCATTGCTTTCCATTCGATTCCATTCGATTCCATTCGATTCCATTCCATTCCATTCCATTGAATTCCATTCCATTCCATTCCATTCCATTGAATTCCATTCCATTCCATTCCATTCCATTCCATTCCATTGAATTCCATTCCATTCCATTCCATTCCATTCCATAGAATTCCATTCCGTTCCATTCCATTCCATTGAATTCCGTTCCATTCCATTCCATTCCATTCCATTCCATTCCATTGAATTCCATTCCATTCCATTCCATAGAATTCCATTCCGTTCCATTCCATTCCATTCCATTCAATTCCATTCCATTCCATTCCATTCCATTCCATTTGAATTCCATTCCGTTCCATTCCATTCCATTCCCTTCCGTTCCATTCCATTCCATTCTACTCGGGTTGATTCCATTCTATTCCATTCCATTCCATTCGATTCCATTCGATTCGATTCGATTCCATTCCATTCCATTCCATTCCATTCCATTCCGTTCTACTCGGGTTGATTCCATTCTATTCCATTCCATTCCATTCGATTCCATTCGATTCCATTCGATTCCATTCGATTCCATTCCATTCCATAGAATTCCATTCCATTCCATTCCATTCCATTCCATTGAATTCCATTCCATTCCATTCCATTACATTCCATTTCATTGAATTCCATTCAATTCCATTCCATTCCATTCCATTCCATTGAATTCCATTCCATTCCATTCCATTCCATTCCATTCCATTCCATTCCATTCCATTCTACTCGGGTTGATTCCATTCTATTCCATTCCATTCCATTCGATCCCATTCGATTCCATTCGATTCCGTTCCATTCCATTCCATTCCATTCCATTCCATTCCATTCCATTGAATTCCATTCCATTCCATTCCATTGAATTCCGTTCCATTCCATTCCATTCCGTTCCGTTCCGTCCCGTTCCATTCCATTCCGTTCCGTTGCGTGCCGTTCTGTTCTACTCGGGATGATTCCATTCTATTCCATTCCATTCCATTCCATTCCATTCGATACCAATTGATTCCATTCGATTCCATTCGATTCCATTCCATTCCATTCCATTGAATTCCATTCCGTTCCACTCCATTCCATTCCATTGAATTCCATTCCATTCCATTCCATAGAATTCCGTTCCATTCCATTCCATTCCATTCCATTCCATTCCATTCCATTCCATTCCATTTGAATTCCATTCCATTCCATTCCATTCCATTCTATTCCATTCCATTCCATTCCATTCCATTCCATTCCATTCCATTCTACTCGGGTTGATTGCATTCTATTCCATTCCATTCCATTCGATTCCATTCGATTCCATTCGATTCCATTCCATTCCATTCCATTGAATTCCATTCCATTCCATTCCATTCCATTCCATTCCATTCCATTGAATTCCATTCCATTCCATTCCATTCCATTTGAATTCCATTCCATTCCATTCCATTCCATTCCATTCCATTCGATTCCATTCGATTCCATTCCATTCCATTCCATTCTACTCCATTCCATTCCATTCGATTCCATTCCATTCCATTCCTTTCCGTTCCATTCCATTCGATTCCATTCCATTCCATTCCATTCCGTTCTACTCGGGTTCATTCCATTCCATTCCATTCCTTTCCATTCTATTGCATTGAATTCCTTTCCATTCCATTCCAATCCATTCCTTTCTTCTCGGGTTGATTCCATTCCATTCCATTCCATTCCATTCCATTCGATTCCATTCGATTCCATTCCATTCCATTCTATTGTACTCCATTCCATTCCATTCTATTCCATTCCATTCCATTCCATTCTGTTCCATTCCATTCGATTCCAATCGATTCCATTCCATTCCATTCCATTCCGTTCTACTCGGGTTCATTCCATTCCATTCCATTCCATTCCATTCCATTGCATTCCATTCCATTCTACTCGGGTTGATTCCATTCCATTCCATTCCATTCCATTCCATTCAATTCCATTCGATTCCATTCGATTCCATTCCATTCCATTCCAATCCATTCCATTCTACCCGGGTTGATTCCATTCCACTCCATTCCATTCAATTCCATTCCATTCCATTCCGTTCAACTCGGGTTCATTCCATTCCATTCCATTCCATTCCATTCTATTCCATTGAATTCCATTCCATTCCATTCCATTCCATTCCATTCCATTCCATTCCATTGAATTCCATTGAATTACATTCCATTCCATTACATGGAATTCCATTCCATTCCACTCCATTCCATTCCACTCCACTCCACTCCACTCCACTCCACTGCACTCCACTCCACTCCACTCCATTCCATTCCATTCCATTCCATTGAATTCCATTGAATTCCATTCCATTGAATTCCATTGAATTCAATTCCATTGAATTCCATTCCGTTCCGTTCCGTTCCGTTCCGTTCCGCTCTACTCGGATTGATTCCATTCTATTCCATTCCATTCCATTCGATTCCATTCGATTCCATTCGATTCCATTCGATTCCATTCGATTCCATTCCATTCCATTCCATTCCATTCCATTCCATTCCATTCCATTCCATTCCATTGAATTCCATTCCATTCCATTCCATTCCATTCCATTCCATTCTATTCCATTCCATTGAATTCCATTCCGTTCCGTTCCGTTCCGTTCCGTTCCGCTCTACTCGGATTGATTCCATTCTATTCCATTCCATTCCATTCGATTCCATTCGATTCCATTCGATTCCATTCGATTCCATTCGATTCCATTCCATTCCATTCCATTCCATTCCATTCCATTCCATTCCATTCCATTGAATTCCATTCCATTCCATTCCATTCCATTCCATTCCATTCTATTCCATTCCATGGAATTCCATTCCATTCCATTCCATTCCAATCCATAGAATTCCATTCCATTCCATTCCATTCCATTGAATTCCATTCCATTCCATTCCATTCCGTTCCGTTCCGTTCCGTTCCGTTCCGTTGCGTTCCGTTCCGTTCCGTTGTGTTCCGTTCCGTTCTACTCGGGTTGATTCCATTCTATTCCATTCCATTCCAATCCATTCCATTCCATTCCATTCCATTCCATTCCATTCCATTCCATTCCATTCCATTGAATTCCATTCCATTCCATTCCATTCCATTCCATTCCATTCCATTCCATTGAATTCCATTCCATTCCATTCCATTCCATGGAATTCCGTTCCATTCCATTCCATTCCGTTCCGTTCCATCCCGTTCCGTTCCGTTCCGTTCCGTTCCGTTGCGTTCCGTTCCGTTCTACTAGGGTTGATTCCATTCTATTCCATTCCATTCCATTCGATTCCATTCGATTCCACTCCATTCCATTCCATAGAATTCCATTCCATTCCATTCCATTCCATTGAATTCCATTCCATTGCATTCCATTCCATTGAATTCCATTCCATTCCATTCCATTCCATTGAATTCCATTCCATTCCATTCCATTCCATTCCATTCCATTCCATTCTACTGGTGTCCATTCCATTCCATTCCATTCCATTCCATTCCATTCCATTCCATTCCATTCCTTTCCATTCCATTGAATTCCATTGCATTCCATTCCATTCCATTCCATTCCATTCCATTCCATTCCACTCCACTCCACTCCACTCCACTCCATTCCACTCCACTCCACTCCGGTACATTCCATTCCATTCCATTCCATTCCATTCCATTCCATTCCATTCCGTGCTTCTCGGGTACATTCCGTTCCGTTCCATTCCATTCCATTCCATTCCATTCCATTCCGTTCCAGTGCACTCTACTCCACTCCACTCCACTCCACTCCGGTACATTCCATTCCATTCCATTCCATTCCATTCCATTCCATTTCCATTCCCATTCCATTTCCATTCCCGTTCCATTTCCATTCCCGTTTCTTTTCCATTCCCGTTCCATTTCCATTCCAGTTCCATTACCATTCCCGTTCCATTTCCATTCCCGATCCATTTCCATTCCCGTTCCATTTCCATTCCCGTTCCATTTCCATTCTCGTTCCGTTACCATTCCCGTTCCATTTCCGTTCCCGTTCCGTTTCCGTTCCCGTTCCATTTCCGTTCTCGTTCCGTTTCCGTTCCCGTTCCATTTCCATTCCCGTTCCATTTCCGTTCCCTTTCCATTTCCATTCCCGTTCCATTTCCATTCCCTTTCCATTTCCATTTCATTCCATTCCATTCTGCTCGGGTACATTCCATTCCATTCCATTGCATTCCATTCCGTTCTGCTCCTGTCCATTCCATTCCATTCCATTCCGTTCCATTCCGTTCTACTCGGGTAGATTCCATTCCATTCCATTCCATTCCATTCCATTCCATTCCATTCTACTGGTGTCCATTCCATTCCATTCCATTCCATTCCATTCCATTCCATTCCATTCCATTCCATTGCATTCCATTCCATTCCATTCCATTCCGTTCCGTTCTACTCGGTTACATTCCATTCAATTCCATTCCATTCCGTTCTACTCGGGTAGATTCCATTCCATTCCATTCCATTCCTTTCCATTCCATTGCATTCCATTGCATTGCATTGCACTCAATTCCATTCCATTCCATTCCATTCCATTCCATTCCATTCCATTCCATTCCGTTCCGTTCAACTCGGTTACATTCCATTCAATTACATTCCATTCCGTTCTACTCGGTTACATACCATTCCATTCCATTCCATTCCATTCCAATCCATTCCATTCCATTCCATTCCGTTCTACTCGTGTACATTCCATTCCATTCCATTCCATTCCATTCCATTCCATTCCATTCCATTCCATTCCATTCCATTCAATTCCATTCCATTCCGTTCTACTTTGGTACATTCCATTCCATTCCATTCCATTCCATTCCATTCCATTCCATTCCATTCCATTCCATTCTACTCAGGTTGATTCCATTCTATTCCATTCCATTCCATTCCATTCCATTCCATTCCATTCCATTCGATTCCATTCCATTCCATTCCATAGAATTCCATTCCATTCCATTCCATTCCATGGAATTCCATTCCATTCCATTCCATGGAATTCCATTCCATTCCATTCCATTCCATGGAATTCCATTCCATTCCATTCCATTCCATTCCATTCCATTCCTTTCCATTGAATTCCATTCCGTTCCATTCCATTCCATTGAATTCCATTCCATTCCATTCCATTCCATTCCATTCCATTGAATTCCATTCCATTGAATTCCATTCCATTCCATTCCATTCCATTCCATTCCATCCCATTCCATTCCATTCCATTCCATTCCGTTCTACTCGGGTTGATTCCATTCTATTCCATTCCATTCCATTCGATCCCATTTGATTCCATTCGATTCCATTCAATTCCATTCGATTCCATTCCATTCCACTCCATTCCATTCCATTGAATTCCATTCCATTCCATTCCATTCCATTCCATTCCATTCCATTCCATTCCATTCCATTCCGTTCTACTTTGGTACATTCCATTCCATTCCATTCCATTCCATTCCATTCCATTCCATTCCATTCCATTCTACTCAGGTTGATTCCATTCTATTCCATTCCATTCCATTCCATTCCATTCTATTCCATTCCATTCCAATCCATTCCATTCCATTCCATTGAATTCCATTCCATTCCATTCCATTCCATTCCATTCCATTCCATTGAATTCCATTCCATTCCATTCCATTCCATTCCATTCCATTCCATTCCATTGAATTCCATTCCGTTCCATTCCATTCCATTGTATTCCGTTCCATTCCACTCCATTCCATTCCGTTCCGTTCCGTTCCGTTCCGTTCCCTTCCGTTGCGTTCCGCTCCGTTCTACTCGGGTTGATTCCATTCTATTCCATTCCAGTCCATTCGATCCCATTCGATTGCATTCGATTCCATTCGATTCCATTCGATTCCACTCCATTCCATTCCATAGAATTCCATTCCATTCCATTCCATTCCATTCCATTCCATTCCATTCCATTGAATTCCATTCCATTCCATTCCATTCCATGGAATTCCATTCCATTCCATTCCATTCCAATCCATAGAATTCCATTCCATTCCATTCCATTCCATTGAATTCCGTTCCATTCCACTCCGTTCCGTTCCGTTCCGTTCCGTTCCGTTGCGTTCCGTTCCGTTCCGTTGTGTTCCGTTCCGTTCTACTCGGGTTGATTCCATTCTATTCCATTCCATTCCAATCCATTCCATTCCATTCCATTCCATTCCATTCCATTCCATTCCATTCCATTGAATTCCATTCCATTCCATTCCATTCCATTCCATTCCATTCCATTGAATTCCATTCCATTCCATGGAATTCCATGGAATTCCGTTCCATTCCATTCCATTCCGTTCCGTTCCATCCCGTTCCGTTCCGTTCCGTTCCGTTGCGTTCCGTTCCGTTCTACTAGGGTTGATTCCATTCTATTCCATTCCATTCCATTCGATTCCATTCGATTCCATTCGATTCCACTCCATTCCATTCCATAGAATTCCATTCCATTCCATTCCATTCCATTGAATTCCATTCCATTCCATTCCATTCCATTGAATTCCATTCCATTCCATTCCATTCCATTGAATTCCATTCCATTCCATTCCATTCCATTCCATTCCATTCCATTCCATTCCATTCTACTGGTGTCCATTCCATTCCCTTCCATTCCATTCCATTCCATTCCATTCCTTTCCATTCCATTGCATTCCATTGCATTCCATTCCATTCCATTCAATTCCATTCCATTCCATTCCACTCCACTCCACTCCACTCCACTCCATTCCACTCCACTCCACTCCGGTACATTCCATTCCATTCCATTCCATTCCATTCCATTCCATTCCATGCTTCTCGGGTACATTCCGTTCCGTTCCATTCCATTCCATTCCATTCCATTCCGTTCCAGTGCACTCTACTCCACTCCACTCCACTCCACTCCTGTACATTCCATTCCATTCCATTCCATTCCATTCCATTCCATTTCCATTCCCATTCCATTTCCATTCCCGTTCCATTTCCATTCCCGTTTCTTTTCCATTCCCGTTCCATTTCCATTCCAGTTCCATTACCATTCCCGTTCCATTTCCATTCCCGATCCATTTCCATTCCCGTTCCATTTCCATTCCCGTTCCATTTCCATTCCCGTTCCGTTACCATTCCCGTTCCATTTCCGTTCCCGTTCCGTTTCCGTTCCCGTTCCATTTCTGTTCTCGTTCCGTTTCCGTTCCCGTTCCATTTCCATTCCCGTTCCATTTCCGTTCCCTTTCCATTTCCATTCCCGTTCCATTTCCATTCCCTTTCCATTTCCATTTCATTCCATTCCATTCTGCTCAGGTACATTCCATTCCATTCCATTCCATTCCATTCCATTTGAATTCCATTCCATTCCATTCCATTCCATTCCATTCCATTCCATTTGAATTCCATTCCATTCCAATCCATTCCATTCCATTCCATTCCATTCCATTCCATTCCATTCCATTCCATTCCATGGAATTCCATTCCATTCCATTCCATTCCATTCCATTGAATTCCATTCCGTTCCATTCCATTCCATTGAATTCCGTTCCATTCCACTCCATTCCATTCCGTTCCGTTCCGTTCCGTTCCGTTCCCTTCCGTTGCGTTCCGCTCCGTTCTACTCGGGTTGATTCCATTCTATTCCATTCCAGTCCATTCGATCCCATTCGATTGCATTCGATTCCATTCGATTCCATTCGATTCCACTCCATTCCATTCCATAGAATTCCATTCCATTCCATTCCATTCCATTCCATTCCATTCCATTCCATTGAATTCCATTCCATTCCATTCCATTCCATGGAATTCCATTCCATTCCATTCCATTCCAATCCATAGAATTCCATTCCATTCCATTCCATTCCATTGAATTCCGTTCCATTCCATTCCATTCCGTTCCGTTCCGTTCCGTTCCGTTGCGTTCCGTTCCGTTCCGTTGTGTTCCGTTCCGTTCTACTCGGGTTGATTCCATTCTATTCCATTCCATTCCAATCCATTCCATTCCATTCCATTCCATTCCATTCCATTCCATTCCATTCCATTCCATTGAATTCCATTCCATTCCATTCCATTCCATGGAATTCCGTTCCATTCCATTCCATTCCGTTCCGTTCCATCCCGTTCCGTTCCGTTCCGTTCCGTTGCGTTCCGTTCCGTTCTACTAGGGTTGATTCCATTCTATTCCATTCCATTCCATTCGATTCCATTCGATTCCACTCCATTCCATTCCATAGAATTCCATTCCATTCCATTCCATTCCATTGAATTCCATTCCATTCCATTCCATTCCATTGAATTCCATTCCATTCCATTCCATTCCATTGAATTCCATTCCATTCCATTCCATTCCATTCCATTCCATTCCATTCCATTCCATTCCATTCTAGTGGTGTCCATTCCATTCCATTCCATTCCATTCCATTCCATTCCATTCCATTCCTTTCCATTCCATTGCATTCCATTCCATTCCATTCCATTCCATTCCATTCCATTCCACTCCACTCCACTCCACTCCACTCCATTCCACTCCACTCCACTCCGGTACATTCCATTCCATTCCATTCCATTCCATTCCATTCCATTCCGTGCTTCTCGGGTACATTCCGTTCCGTTCCATTCCATTCCATTCCATTCCATTCCGTTCCAGTGCACTCTACTCCACTCCACTCCACTCCACTCCACTCCGGTACATTCCATTCCATTCCATTCCATTCCATTCCATTCCATTTCCATTCCCATTCCATTTCCATTCCCGTTCCATTTCCATTCCCGTTTCTTTTCCATTCCCGTTCCATTTCCATTCCAGTTCCATTACCATTCCCGTTCCATTTCCATTCCCGATCCATTTCCATTCCCGTTCCATTTCCATTCCCGTTCCATTTCCATTCCCGTTCCGTTACCATTCCCGTTCCATTTCCGTTCCCGTTCCGTTTCCGTTCCCGTTCCATTTCCGTTCTCGTTCCGTTTCCGTTCCCGTTCCATTTCCATTCCCGTTCCATTTCCGTTCCCTTTCCATTTCCATTCCCGTTCCATTTCCATTCCCTTTCCATTTCCATTTCATTCCATTCCATTCTGCTCGGGTACATTCCATTCCATTCCATTGCATTCCATTCCGTTCTGCTCCTGTCCATTCCATTCCATTCAATTCCGTTCCATTCCGTTCTACTCGGGTAGATTCCATTCCATTCCATTCCATTCCATTCCATTCCATTCCATTCCATTCCATTCCATTCCATTCTACTGGTGTCCATTCCATTCCATTCCATTCCATTCCATTCCATTGCATTCCATTCCATTCCATTCCATTCCGTTCCGTTCTACTCGGTTACATTCCATTCAATTCCATTCCATTCCGTTCTACTCGGGTAGATTCCATTCCATTCCATTCCATTCCTTTCCATTCCATTGCATTCCATTGCATTGCATTGCACTCAATTCCATTCCATTCCATTCCATTCCATTCCATTCCATTCCATTCCATTCCGTTCCGTTCAACTCGGTTACATTCCATTCAATTACATTCCATTCCGTTCTACTCGGTTACATACCATTCCATTCCATTCCATTCCATTCCAATCCATTCCATTCCATTCCATTCCGTTCTACTCGTGTACATTCCATTCCATTCCATTCCATTCCATTCCATTCCATTCCATTCCATTCCATTCCATTCCATTCCATTCCATTCCATTCCATTCCATTCCATTCCATTCCATTCCATTCCATTCCGTTCTACTTTGGTACATTCCATTCCATTCCATTCCATTCCATTCCATTCCATTCCATTCCATTCCATTCTACTCAGGTTGATTCCATTCTATTCCATTCCATTCCATTCCATTCCATTCCATTCCATTCCATTCCATTCCATTCCATAGAATTCCATTCCATTCCATTCCATTCCATGGAATTCCATTCCATTCCATTCCATTCCATGGAATTCCATTCCATTCCATTCCATTCCATTCCATTCCATTCCATTCCATTCCATTGAATTCCATTCCGTTCCATTCCATTCCATTGAATTCCATTCCATTCCATTCCATTCCATTCCATTCCATTCCATTGAATTCCATTCCATTGAATTCCATTCCATTCCATTCCATTCCATTCCATTCCATCCCATTCCATTCCATTCCATTCCATTCCGTTCTACTCGGGTTGATTCCATTCTATTCCATTCCATTCCATTCGATCCCATTTGATTCCATTCGATTCCATTCAATTCCATTCGATTCCATTCCATTCCACTCCATTCCATTCCATAGAATTCCATTCCATTCCATTCCATTCCATTCCATTCCATTCCATGGAATTCCATTCCATTCCATTCCATTCCATTCCATAGAATTCCATTCCATTCCATTCCATTCCATTGAATTCCGTTCCATTCCATTCCATTCCATTGAATTCCATTCCATTCCATTCCATTCCATTCCATTCCATTGAATTCCATTCCATTCCATTCCATTCCATTCCATAGAATTCCATTCCGTTCCATTCCATTCCATTGAATTCCGTTCCATTCCATTCCATTCCATTCCATTCCATTCCATTCCATTGAATTCCATTCCATTCCATTCCATAGAATTCCATTCCATTCCATTCCATTTGAATTCCATTCCGTTCCATTCCATTCCATTCCATTCCATTCCATTCCATTCCATTCCATTCTACTCGGGTTGATTCCATTCTATTCCATTCCATTCCATTCGATTCCATTCGATTCCATTCGATTCCATTCCATTCCATTCCATTCCATTCCATTCCATTGAATTCCCTTCCATTCCATTCCATTCCATTCCATTGAATTCCATTCCATTCCATTCCATTGCATTCCATTCCATTCCATTCCATTCCATTCCATTCCATTCCATTCCATTCCATTCCATTGAATTCCATTCCATTCCATTCCATTCCATTGAATTCCGTTCCTTTCCATTCCATTCCGTTCCGTTCCATTCCGTTCCGTTCCGTTCCGTTCCGTTGCGTTCCGTTCCGTTCCGTTGCATTCCGTTCCGTTCTACTCGGGTTGATTCCATTCTATTCCATTCCATTCCATTCCATTCCATTCCATTGAATTCCATTCCATTCAATTCCATAGAATTCCGTTCCATTCCATTCCATTCCATTCCATTCCATTCCATTCCATTCCATTCCATTGAATTCCATTCCATTCCATTCCATTCCATTCCATTGAATTCCATTCCGTTCCATTCCATTCCATTGAATTCCGTTCCATTCCATTCCATTCCATTCCGTTCCGTTCCGTTCCGTTCCGTTCCGTTGCGTTCCGCTCCGTTCTACTGGGGTTGATTCCATTCTATTCCATTCCATTCCATTCGATCCCATTCGATTCCATTCGATTCCATTCGATTCCATTCGATTCCACTCCATTCCATTCCATAGAATTCCATTCCATTCCATTCCATTCCATTCCATGGAGTTCCATTCCATTCCATTCCATAGAATTCCATTCCATTCCATTCCATTCCATTGAATTCCGTTCCATTCCATTCCATTCCGTTCCGTTCCGTTCCGTTCCGTTGCGTTCCGTTCCGTTCCGTTGCGTTCCGTTCCGTTCTACTCGGGTTGATTCCATTCTATTCCATTCCATTCCAATCCATTCCTTTCCATTCCATTGAATTCCATTGAATTCCATTCCATTCCATTCAATTCCATTCCATTCCATTCCATAGAATTCCATTCCATTTCATTCCATTCCATTCCATTCCATTCCATTCCATTCCATTCCATTGAATTCCATTCCATTCCATTCCATGGAATTCCGTTCCATTCCATTCCATTCCGTTCCGTTCCGTCCCGTTCCGCTCCGTTGCGTTCCGTTCCGTTCTACTCGGGTTGATTCCATTCTATTCCATTGCTTTCCATTCGATTCCATTCGATTCCATTCGATTCCATTCCATTCCATTCCATTGAATTCCATTCCATTCCATTCCATTCCATTGAATTCCATTCCATTCCATTCCATTCCATTCCATTCCATTGAATTCCATTCCATTCCATTCCATTCCATTCCATAGAATTCCATTCCGTTCCATTCCATTCCATTGAATTCCGTTCCATTCCATTCCATTCCATTCCATTCCATTCCATTGAATTCCATTCCATTCCATTCCATAGAATTCCATTCCGTTCCATTCCATTCCATTCCATTCAATTCCATTCCATTCCATTCCATTCCATTCCATTTGAATTCCATTCCGTTCCATTCCATTCCATTCCCTTCCGTTCCATTCCATTCCATTCTACTCGGGTTGATTCCATTCTATTCCATTCCATTCCATTCGATTCCATTCGATTCGATTCGATTCCATTCCATTCCATTCCATTCCATTCCATTCCGTTCTACTCGGGTTGATTCCATTCTATTCCATTCCATTCCATTCGATTCCATTCGATTCCATTCGATTCCATTCGATTCCATTCCATTCCATAGAATTCCATTCCATTCCATTCCATTCCATTCCATTGAATTCCATTCCATTCCATTCCATTACATTCCATTTCATTGAATTCCATTCAATTCCATTCCATTCCATTCCATTCCATTGAATTCCATTCCATTCCATTCCATTCCATTCCATTCCATTCCATTCCATTCTACTCGGGTTGATTCCATTCTATTCCATTCCATTCCATTCGATCCCATTCGATTCCATTCGATTCCGTTCCATTCCATTCCATTCCATTCCATTCCATTCCATTCCATTGAATTCCATTCCATTCCATTCCATTGAATTCCGTTCCATTCCATTCCATTCCGTTCCGTTCCGTCCCGTTCCATTCCATTCCGTTCCGTTGCGTGCCGTTCTGTTCTACTCGGGATGATTCCATTCTATTCCATTCCATTCCATTCCATTCCATTCGATACCAATTGATTCCATTCGATTCCATTCGATTCCATTCCATTCCATTCCATTGAATTCCATTCCGTTCCACTCCATTCCATTCCATTGAATTCCATTCCATTCCATTCCATAGAATTCCGTTCCATTCCATTCCATTCCATTCCATTCCATTCCATTCCATTCCATTCCATTTGAATTCCATTCCATTCCATTCCATTCCATTCTATTCCATTCCATTCCATTCCATTCCATTCCATTCCATTCCATTCTACTCGGGTTGATTGCATTCTATTCCATTCCATTCCATTCGATTCCATTCGATTCCATTCGATTCCATTCCATTCCATTCCATTGAATTCCATTCCATTCCATTCCATTCCATTCCATTCCATTCCATTGAATTCCATTCCATTCCATTCCATTCCATTTGAATTCCATTCCATTCCATTCCATTCCATTCGATTCCATTCGATTCCATTCCATTCCATTCCATTCTACTCCATTCCATTCCATTCGATTCCATTCCATTCCATTCCTTTCCGTTCCATTCCATTCGATTCCATTCCATTCCATTCCATTCCGTTCTACTCGGGTTCATTCCATTCCATTCCATTCCTTTCCATTCTATTGCATTGAATTCCTTTCCATTCCATTCCAATCCATTCCTTTCTTCTCGGGTTGATTCCATTCCATTCCATTCCATTCCATTCCATTCCATTCGATTCCATTCGATTCCATTCCATTCCATTCTATTGTACTCCATTCCATTCCATTCTATTCCATTCCATTCCATTCCATTCTGTTCCATTCCATTCGATTCCAATCGATTCCATTCCATTCCATTCCATTCCGTTCTACTCGGGTTCATTCCATTCCATTCCATTCCATTCCATTCCATTGCATTCCATTCCATTCTACTCGGGTTGATTCCATTCCATTCCATTCCATTCCATTCCATTCAATTCCATTCGATTCCATTCGATTCCATTCCATTCCATTCCAATCCATTCCATTCTACCCGGGTTGATTCCATTCCACTCCATTCCATTCAATTCCATTCCATTCCATTCCGTTCAACTCGGGTTCATTCCATTCCATTCCATTCCATTCCATTCTATTCCATTGAATTCCATTCCATTCCATTCCATTCCATTCCATTCCATTCCATTCCATTGAATTCCATTGAATTACATTCCATTCCATTACATGGAATTCCATTCCATTCCACTCCATTCCATTCCACTCCACTCCACTCCACTCCACTCCACTGCACTCCACTCCACTCCACTCCATTCCATTACATTCCATTCCATTGAATTCCATTGAATTCCATTCCATTGAATTCCATTCCGTTCTGTTCCGTTCCGTTCCGTTCCGTTCCGCTCTACTCGGGTTGATTCCATTCTATTCCATTCCATTCCATTCGATTCCATTCGATTCCATCAGATTCCATTCAATTCCATTCGATTCCATTCCATTCCATTCCATTCCATTCCATTCCATTCCATTCCATTGAATTCCATTCCATTCCATTCCATTCCATTCCATTCCATTCCATTGAATTCCATTCCATTCCTTTCCATTCCATTCCACTCCATTCCATTCCACTCCACTCCACTCCACTCCACTCCACTCCACTAAACTCCACTCCATTCCATTCCATTCCATTCCATTGAATTCCATTGAATTCCATTCCATTGAATTCCATTGAATTCAATTCCATTGAATTCCATTCCGTTCCGTTCCGTTCCGTTCCGTTCCGCTCTACTCGGATTGATTCCATTCTATTCCATTCCATTCCATTCGATTCCATTCGATTCCATTCGATTCCATTCGATTCCATTCGATTCCATTCCATTCCATTCCATTCCATTCCATTCCATTCCATTCCATTCCATTCCATTGAATTCCATTCCATTCCATTCCATTCCATTCCATTCCATTCTATTCCATTCCATTGAATTCCATTCCGTTCCGTTCCGTTCCGTTCCGTTCCGCTCTACTCGGATTGATTCCATTCTATTCCATTCCATTCCATTCGATTCCATTCGATTCCATTCGATTCCATTCGATTCCATTCCATTCCATTCCATTCCATTCCATTCCATTCCATGGAATTCCATTCCATTCCATTCCATTCCATTCCATTCCATTCCATTCCATTCCATTGAATTCCATTCCATTCCATTCCATTCCATTCCATTCTATTCCATTCCATTGAATTCCATTCCATTCCTTTCCATTCCATTCCACTCCATTCCATTCCACTCCACTCCACTCCACTCCACTCCACTCCACTAAACTCCACTCCATTCCATTCCATTCCATTCCATTCTCCTGGTGTCCATTCCATTCCATTACATTCCATTCCATTCCATTCCATTCCATTCCATTCCATTCCATTCCATTCCATTCCATTCCATTCCATTCCACTCCACTCCACTCCACTCCACTCCACTCCACTCCGGTACATTCCATTAAATTCCAATCCATTCCATTCCATTCGTGTCCATTCCATTCCATTCCATTCCATTCCATTCCATTCCATTCCATTCCATTCCATTCCATTTGTTTCTACTCGGGTAGATACCATTCCAGTCCATTCCATTCCTTCCATTCCATTGCATTCCATGGCATTGCATTCCATTCCATTCCGTTCCATTCCATTCCATTCTATTTCATTCCATTCCATTCCATTCCATTCCGTTCCGTTCTACTGGTGTCCATTCTATTCCATTCCATTCCATTCCATTCCATTCCATTCCATTCCATTCTACTCTGGTAGATTCCATTCCATTCCATTCCATTCCTTTCCTTTCCATTCCATTGCATTCCATTGCATTGCGTTCCATTCCATTCAGTTCCATTCCATTCCATTCCATTCCATTCCATTCCATTCCATTCCGTTCTACTCGGGTACAATCCATTCCATTCCATTCCATTCCATTCCATTCCATTCCATTCCATTCCATTCCACTCGGGTACATTCCATTCCATTCCATTCCACTCCACTCCACTCCACTCCACTCCACTCCACTCCACTCCACTCCACTGTATTCCCTTCCATTCCACTCCATTGAATTCCATTGAATTCCATTCCATTGAATTCCATTCCATTGAATTCCATTCCGTTCCGTTCCTTTCCGTTCCGTTCCACTCTACTCGGTTGATTCCATTCGATTCCATTCGATTCCATTCGATTCAATTCGATTCCATTCGATTCCATTCGATTCCATTCGATTCCATTCCATTCCATTCCATTCCATTCCATTCCATTCCATTCCATTCCATTCCATTCCATTCCATTGAATTCCATTCCATTCCATTCCATTCCATTCCATTCTATTCCATTCCATTGAATTCCATTCCATTCCTTTCCATTCCATTCCACTCCATTCCATTCCACTCCACTCCACTCCACTCCACTCCACTCCACTAAACTCCACTCCATTCCATTCCATTCCATTCCATTCTCCTGGTGTCCATTCCATTCCATTACATTCCATTCCATTCCATTCCATTCCATTCCATTCCATTCCATTCCATTCCATTCCATTCCATTCCATTCCACTCCACTCCACTCCACTCCACTCCACTCCACTCCGGTACATTCCATTAAATTCCAATCCATTCCATTCCATTCGTGTCCATTCCATTCCATTCCATTCCATTCCATTCCATTCCATTCCATTCCATTTGTTTCTACTCGGGTAGATACCATTCCAGTCCATTCCATTCCTTCCATTCCATTGCATTCCATGGCATTGCATTCCATTCCATTCCGTTCCATTCCATTCCATTCTATTTCATTCCATTCCATTCCATTCCATTCCGTTCCGTTCTACTGGTGTCCATTCTATTCCATTCCATTCCATTCCATTCCATTCCATTCCATTCCATTCTACTCTGGTAGATTCCATTCCATTCCATTCCATTCCTTTCCTTTCCATTCCATTGCATTCCATTGCATTGCATTCCATTCCATTCAGTTCCATTCCATTCCATTCCATTCCATTCCATTCCATTCCATTCCGTTCTACTCGGGTACAATCCATTCCATTCCATTCCATTCCATTCCATTCCATTCCATTCCATTCCATTCCACTCGGGTACATTCCATTCCATTCCATTCCACTCCACTCCACTCCACTCCACTCCACTCCACTCCACTCCACTCCACTGTATTCCCTTCCATTCCACTCCATTGAATTCCATTGAATTCCATTCCATTGAATTCCATTCCATTGAATTCCATTCCGTTCCGTTCCTTTCCGTTCCGTTCCACTCTACTCGGTTGATTCCATTCGATTCCATTCGATTCCATTCGATTCAATTCGATTCCATTCGATTCCATTCGATTCCATTCGATTCCATTCCATTCCATTCCATTCCATTGAATTCCATTCCATTCCATTCCATTCCATTCCATTCCATTCCATTGAATTCCATTGAATTCCATTCCATAGAATTCCATTCCATTCCATTCCATTGAATTTCATTCCTTTCCATTCCATTCCATTCCATTCCATTCTATTCCATTCCTATGAATTCCATTCCATTCCATTCCATTCCATTCCACTCCATTCCACTCCACTCCACTCCACTCCACTCCACTCCACTCAATTCTATTCCATTCCACTCCATTGAATTCCATTGAATTCCATTCCATTGAATTCCATTCCGTTCCGTTCCGTTCCGTTCCGTTCCGCTCTACTCGGGTTGATTCCATTCTATTCCATTCCATTCCATTCGATTGCAATCGATTCCATTCGATTCCATTCGATTCCACTCGATTCCATTGCATTCCATTCCATTCCATTGAATTCCATTCCATTCCATTCCATTCCATTCCATTCCATTGAATTTCATTCCATTCCATTCCATCGAATTCCATTCCATTCCATTGAATTCCGTTCCATTCCATTCCATTCCATTCCATTCCATTCCATTCCATTCCAATCCAGTCCATTCCATTCCATTGCATTCCATTGCATTGCATTGCATTCCATTCCATTCCATTCCATTCCATTCCATTCTTTTCCATTCCATTCCATTCCATTCCATTCCATTCCATTCCATTCCATTCCTTTCCATTCCATTGCATTCCATTGCATTCCATTGCATTCCATTGCATTCCATTCCATTCCATTCCATTCCATTCCACTCCACTCCACTCCACTCCACTCCACTCCACTCCAGTACATTCCATTCCATTCCATTCCATTCCATTCCATTCCATTCCATTCCATTCCACTCCGTTCTACTCGGGTACATTCCGTTCCGTTCCATCCCATTCCATTCCATTCCATTCCATTCCATTCCAGTGCACTCCACTCCACTGCACTCCACTCCACTCCGGTACATTCCATTCCATTCCATTCCATTCCATTCCATTCCATTCCATAACATTCCTTTCCCGTTCCATTTCCATTCCCGTTCCTTTTCCATTCCCGTTCCATTTCCATTCCCGTTCCATTTCCATTCCCGTTCCATTTCCATTCCCGTTCCATTTCCATTCCCGTTCCATTTCCATTCCCGTTCCATTTCCGTTCCCGTTCCATTTCCGTTCCCGTTCCATTTCCGTTCCCGTTCCATTTCCGTTCCCGATCCATTTCCTTTCCCGTTCCATTTCCGTTCCCGTTCCATTTCCGTTCCCGTTCCATTTCCGTTCCCGTTCCATTTCCGTTCCCCTTCCATTTCCGTTCCCGTTCCATTTCCGTTCCCGTTCCATTTCCGTTCCCGTTTCATTTCCGTTCCCGTTCCGTTTCCGTTCCCGTTCAATTTCCGTTCCCGTTCCATTTCCATTACCTTTCCATTTCCATTCCCGTTCCATTTCCATTCCTGATCTATTTCCTTTCCCATTCCATTTCCATTCCCATTCCATTTCCATTCCTATTCCATTTCCATTCCATTCCTTTCCGTTCTGCTCGGGTACATTCTATTCCATTCCATTCCATTCCATTCCATTCCATTCCATTCCATTCCGTTCTACTCGGGTAGATTCCATTCCATTCCATTCCTCTCCATTCCTTTCCAATCCATTGCATTCCATTGCATTGCATTGCATTCCATTCCATTCCATTCCATTTCATTCCATTCCATGCCATTCCATTCCATTCCATTTCATTCCATTCCGTTCCGTTCTACTTGGTTACATTCCATTCAATTCCATTCCATTCCGTTCTACTCGGTTACATTCCATTCCATTCCATTCCATTCCATTCCATTCCATTCCATTCCATTCCGTTCTACTCGGGTACATTCCATTCCATTCCATTCCATTCCATTCCATTCCATTCCATTCCATTCCATTCCATTCCATTCCATTCGTGTCCATTCCATTCCATTCCATTCCATTCCATTTGTTTCTACTCGGGTAGATTCCATTCCAGTCCATTCCATTCCATTCCTTCCATTCCATTGCATTCCATGGCATTGCATTCCATTCCATTCCGTTCCATTCCATTCCATTCCATTTCATTCCATTCCATTCCATTCCATTCCGTTCCGTTCTACTGGTGTCCATTCCATTCCATTCCATTCCATTCCATTCTACTCGGGTAGATTCCATTCCATTCCATTCCATTCCTTTCCTTTCCATTCCATTGCATTCCATTGCATTGCATTCCATTCCATTCAGTTCCATTCCATTCCATTCCATTCCATTCCATTCCATTCCATTCCATTACATTACATTACATTCTATTCGGGTACATTCCATTCCATTCCATTCCATTCTTTTCCATTCCATTCCATTCCATTCCATTCCATTCCATTCCATTCCGTTCTACTCGTGTCCATTCCATTCCATTCCATTCCATTCCATTCCTATCCATTCCATTGCATTCCATTGCATTCCTTTCCATTCCATTCCATTCCATTCCATTCCATTGCATTCCATTCCATTCCATTCCATAACATTCCATTCCCGTTCCATTTCCATTCCCGTTCCTTTTCCATTCCCGTTCCATTTCCGTTCCCGTTCCATTTCCGTTCCCGTTCCATTTCCATTCCCGTTTCATTTCCATTACCGTTCCATTTCCATTCCCGTTCTATTCCCATCCCCGATCCATTTCCATTGCCATTCCATTTCCATTCCCGTTCCATTTCCATTCCCGATCCATTTCCATTCCCATTCCATTTCCATTCCTGTTCCATTTCCATTCCCATTCCATTTCCATTCCATTCCATTCCGTTCTGCTCGGGTACATTCTATTCCATTCCATTCCATTCCATTCCGTTCCATTCCGTTCTACTCGGGTAGATTCCATTCCATTCCATTCCACTCCATTCCATTCCATTCGTGTCCATTCCATTCCATTCCATTCCATTCCGTTTGTTTCTACTCGGGTAGATTCCATTCCATTCCATTCCGTTCCATTCTACTCGGGTACATTCCATTCCATGTCATTGCATTCCATTCCATTCCATTCCATTCCATTCCATTCCATTCCATTCCATTCGTGTCCATTCCATTCCATTCCATTCCATTCCATTCCATTTGTTTCTACTCGGGTAGATTCCATTCCAGTCCATTCCATTCCATTCCTTCCATTCCATTGCATTCCATGGCATTGCATTCCATTCCATTCCGTTCCATTCCATTCCATTCCATTTCATTCCATTCCATTCCATTCCATTCCGTTCCGTTCTACTGGTGTCCATTCCATTCCATTCCATTCCATTCCATTCCATTCCATTCCATTCTAATCGGGTAGATTCCATTCCATTATATTCCATTCCTTTCCTTTCCATTCCATTGCATTCCATTGCATTGCATTCCATTCCATTCAGTTCCTTTCCATTCCATTCCATTCCATTCCATTCCATTCCATTCCATTCCTTTCTATTCCATTCCATTACATTCCATTCCATTCCATTCCATTCCATTTCCATTCCATTCCATTCCGTTCTGCTCGGGTACATTCTATTCCATTCCATTCCATTCCATTCCGTTCCATTCCGTTCTACTCGGGTAGATTCCATTCCATTCCATTCCACTCCATTCCTTTCCAATCCATTGCATTCCATTGCATTGCATTGCATTCCATTCCATTCCATTCCATTCCATTCCATTCCATTCCATTCCATTCCGTTCCGTTCTACTCGGGTACATTCCATTCCATTCCATTCCATTCCATTCCATTCCATTCGTGTCCATTCCATTCCATTCCATTCCATTCCGTTTGTTTCTACTCGGGTAGATTCCATTCCATTCCATTCCGTTCCATTCTACTCGGGTACATTCCATTCCATGTCATTGCATTCCATTCCATTCCATTCCATTCCATTCCATTCCATTCCATTCGTGTCCATTCCATTCCATTCCATTCCATTCCATTCCATTTGTTTCTACTCGGGTAGATTCCATTCCAGTCCATTCCATTCCATTCCTTCCATTCCATTGCATTCCATGGCATTGCATTCCATTCCATTCCGTTCCATTCCATTCCATTCCATTTCATTCCATTCCATTCCATTCCATTCCGTTCCGTTCTACTGGTGTCCATTCCATTCCATTCCATTCCATTCCATTCCATTCCATTCCATTCCATTCTAATCGGGTAGATTCCATTCCATTATATTCCATTCCTTTCCTTTCCATTCCATTGCATTCCACTGCATTGCATTCCATTCCATTCAGTTCCTTTCCATTCCATTCCATTCCATTCCATTCCATTCCATTCCATTCCTTTCTATTCCATTCCATTACATTCCATTCCATTCCATTCCATTCCATTTCCATTCCATTCCATTCCGTTCTGCTCGGGTACATTCTATTCCATTCCATTCCATTCCATTCCGTTCCATTCCGTTCTACTCGGGTAGATTCCATTCCATTCCATTCCACTCCATTCCTTTCCAATCCATTGCATTCCATTGCATTGCATTGCATTCCATTCCATTCCATTCCATTCCATTCAATTCCATTCCATTCCATTCCATTCCATTCTATTCTACTGAATTCCATTGCATTCCATTCCATTTCATTCCAATCCATTTCATTCTACTTGGGTTGATTCCATTCCATTCCATTCCATTCCATTCCATTCCATTCCATTCCATTCCATTCCATTCCATTCCATTCCATTCCACTCAGGTTCATTCCATTCCATTCCATTCCATTCCATTCTATTCCACTGAATTCCATTCTATTCCATTCCATTCCATTCCATTCCATTCCTTTCCATTCCATTCCGTTCTACTCGGGTTGATTCCATTCCATTCCATTCCATTCCATTCCATTCCATTCCATTCCATTCCATTCCATTCCATTCTATTCCATTCGATTCCATTCGATTCCATTCCATTCCATTCCATTCCATTCCATCCCAATCCATTCCATTCTTCTCGGGTTGATTCCTTTCCATTCCATTCCATTCCATTCCATTCCATTCCATTCCATTCCATTCCATTCCATTCGGTTCCATTCGATTCCATTCGATTCCATTCCATTCCATTCGATCCCATTCGATTCCATTCGATTCCGTTCCATTCCATTCCATTCCATTGAATTCCATTCCATTCCATTCCATTGAATTCCGTTCCATTCCATTCCATTCCGTTCCGTTCTGTCCCGTTCCATTCCATTCCGTTCCGTTGCGTGCCGTTCTGTTCTACTCGGGATGATTCCATTCTATTCCATTCCATTCCATTCCATTCCATTCGATTCCAATTGATTCCATTCGATTCCATTCGATTCCATTCCATTCCATTCCATTGAATTCCATTCCGTTCCACTCCATTCCATTCCATTCCATTGAATTCCATTCCAATCCATTCCATTCCATTCCATTCCATTGAATTCCATTCCATTCCATTCCATTCCATTCCATTCCATGGAATTCCATTCCATTCCATTCCATTCCATTCCATTGAATTCCATTCCATTCCATTCCATAGAATTCCATTCCATTCCTTTCCATTCCATTGCATTCCATTCCATTCCATTCCATTTGAATTCCATTCCATTCCATTCCATTCCATTCTATTCCATTCCATTCCATTCCATTCCATTCCATTCCATTCTACTCGGGTTGATTGCATTCTATTCCATTCCATTCCATTCTATTCCATTCGATTCCATTCGATTCCATTCGATTCCATTCCATTCCATTCCATTCCATTCCATTCCATTGAATTCCCTTCCATTCCATTCCATTCCATTCCATTGAATTCCATTCCATTCCATTCCATTGCATTCCATTCCATTCCATTCCATTCCATTCCATTCCATTCCATTCCATTCCATTCCATTGAATTCCAATCCATTCCATTCCATTCCATTGAATTCCGTTCCTTTCCATTCCATTCCGTTCCGTTCCATTCCGTTCCGTTCCGTTCCGTTCCGTTGCGTTCCGTTCCGTTCCGTTGCATTCCGTTCCGTTCTACTCGGGTTGATTCCATTCTATTCCATTCCATTCCATTCCATTCCATTCCATTGAATTCCATTCCATTCAATTCCATAGAATTCCGTTCCATTCCATTCCATTCCATTCCATTCCATTCCATTCCATTCCATTGAATTCCATTCCATTCCATTCCATTCCATTCCATTGAATTCCATTCCGTTCCATTCCATTCCATTGAATTCCGTTCCATTCCATTCCATTCCATTCCGTTCCGTTCCATTCCGTTCCGTTGCGTTCCGCTCCGTTCTACTGGGGTTGATTCCATTCTATTCCATTCCATTCCATTCGATCCCATTCGATTCCATTCGATTCCATTCGATTCCATTCGATTCCACTCCATTCCATTCCATAGAATTCCATTCCATTCCATTCCATTCCATTCCATGGAATTCCATTCCATTCCATTCCATTCCATTCCATTCCATAGAATTCCATTCCATTCCATTCCATTCCATTGAATTCCGTTCCACTCCATTCCATTCCGTTCCGTTCCGTTCCGTTCCGTTGCGTTCCGTTCCGTTCCGTTGCGTTCCGTTCCGTTCTACTCGGGTTGATTCCATTCTATTCCATTCCATTCCAATCCATTCCTTTCCATTCCATTGAATTCCATTCCATTCCATTCAATTCCATTCCATTCCATTCCATTCCATTCCATAGAATTCCATTCCATTTCATTCCATTCCATTCCATTCCATTCCATTCCAATCCATTCCATTGAATTCCATTCCATTCCATTCCATGGAATTCCGTTCCATTCCATTCCATTCCGTTCCGTTCCGTCCCGTTCCGCTCCGTTGCGTTCCGTTCCGTTCTACTCGGGTTGATTCCATTCTATTCCATTCCTTTCCATTCGATTCCATTCGATTCCATTCGATTCCATTCGATTCCATTCCATTCCATTCCATTGAATTCCATTCCATTCCATTCCATTCCATTGAATTCCATTCCATTCCATTCCATTCCATTGAATTCCATTCCATTCCATTCCATTCCATAGAATTCCATTCCGTTCCATTCCATTCCATTGAATTCCATTCCATTCCATTCCATTCCATTCCATTCCATTCCATTGAATTCCATTCCATTCCATTCCATTCCATTGAATTCCATTCCATTCCATTCCATAGAATTCCATTCCGTTCCATTCCATTCCATTCCATTCAATTCCATTCCATTCCATTCCATTCCATTCCATTCCATTCCATTTGAATTCCATTCCGTTCCATTCCATTCCATTCCCTTCCATTCCATTCCATTCCATTCTACTCGGGTTGATTCCATTCTATTCCATTCCATTCCATTCGATTCCATTCGATTCGATTCGATTCCATTCCATTCCATTCCATTCCATTCCATTCCATTCCGTTCTACTCGGGTTGATTCCATTCTATTCCATTCCATTCCATTCGATTCCATTCGATTCCATTCGATTCCATTCGATTCCATTCCATTCCATAGAATTCCATTCCATTCCATTCCATTCCATTCCATTGAATTCCATTCCATTCCATTCCATTACATTCCATTTCATTGAATTCCATTCAATTCCATTCCATTCCATTCCATTCCATTGAATTCCATTCCATTACATTCCATTCCATTCCATTCCATTCCATTCCATTCCATTCCATTCTACTCGGGTTGATTCCATTCTATTCCATTCCATTCCATTCGATCCCATTCGATTCCATTCGATTCCGTTCCATTCCATTCCATTCCATTCCATTCCATTCCATTCCATTCCATTCCATTCCATTGAATTCCATTCTATTCCATTCCATTGAATTCCGTTCCATTCCATTCCATTCCGTTCCGTTCCGTCCCGTTCCATTCCATTCCATTCCGTTGCGTGCCGTTCTGTTCTACTCGGAATGATTCCATTCTATTCCATTCCATTCCATTCCATTCCATTCGATACCAATTGATTCCTTTCGATTCCATTCGATTCCATTCCATTCCATTCCATTGAATTCCATTCCGTTCCACTCCATTCCATTCCATTCCATTGAATTCCATTCCAATCCATTCCATTCCATTCCATTCCATTCCATTGAATTCCATTCCATTCCATTCCATTCCATAGAATTCCATTCCATTCCATTCCATTCCATTCCATTCCATTGAATTCCATTCCATTCCATTCCATAGAATTCCGTTCCATTCCATTCCATTCCATTCCATTCCATTCCATTCCATTCCATTCCATTCCATTCCATTTGAATTCCATTCCATTCCATTCCATTCCATTCTATTCCATTCCATTCCATTCCATTCCATTCCATTCCATTCTACTCGGGTTGATTGCATTCTATTCCATTCCATTCCATTCGATTCCATTCGATTCCATTCGATTCCATTCCATTCCATTCCATTGAATTCCATTCCATTCCATTCCATTCCATTCCATTCCATTCCATTGAATTCCATTCCATTCCATTCCATTCCATTCCATTCCATTCCATTCCATTCCATTCCATTTGAATTCCACTCCATTCCATTCCATTCCATTCCATTCCATTCCATTCCATTCCATTCCATTCCATTCCATTGAATTCCATTCCGTTCCATTCCATTCCATTGAATTCCGTTCCATTCCACTCCATTCCATTCCGTTCCGTTCCGTTCCGTTCCGTTCCCTTCCGTTGCGTTCCGCTCCGTTCTACTCGGGTTGATTCCATTCTATTCCATTCCAGTCCATTCGATCCCATTCGATTGCATTCGATTCCATTCGATTCCACTCCATTCCATTCCAAAGAATTCCATTCCATTCCATTCCTTTCCATTCCATTCCATTCCATTCCATGGAATTCCATTCCATTCCATTCCATTCCATGGAATTCCATTCCATTCCATTCCATTCCAATCCATAGAATTCCATTCCATTCCATTCCATTCCATTGAATTCCGTTCCATTCCATTCCATTCCGTTCCGTTCCGTTCCGTTCCGTTGCGTTCCGTTCCGTTCCGTTGTGTTCCGTTCCGTTCTACTCGGGTTGATTCCATTCTATTCCATTCCATTCCAATCCATTCCATTCCATTCCATTCCATTCCATTCCATTCCATTCCATTCCATTCCATTCCATTGAATTCCATTCCATTCCATTCCATTCCATTCCATTCCATTCCATTGAATTCCATTCCATTCCATTCCATTCCATGGAATTCCGTTCCATTCCATTCCATTCCGTTCCGTTCCATCCCTTTCCGCTCCGTTGCGTTCCGTTCCGTTCTACTCGGGTTGATTCCATTCTATTCCATTCCTTTCCATTCGATTCCATTCGATTCCATTCGATTCCATTCGATTCCATTCCATTCCATTCCATTGAATTCCATTCCATTCCATTCCATTCCATTGAATTCCATTCCATTCCATTCCATTCCATTCCATTGAATTCCATTCCATTCCATTCCATTCCATTCCATAGAATTCCATTCCGTTCCATTCCATTCCATTGAATTCCGTTCCATTCCATTCCATTCCATTCCATTCCATTCCATTCCATTGAATTCCATTCCATTCCATTTCATAGAATTCCATTCCGTTCCATTCCATTCCATTCCATTCAATTCCATTCCATTCCATTCCATTCCATTCCATTTGAATTCCATTCCGTTCCATTCCATTCCATTCCCTTCCATTCCATTCCATTCCATTCTACTCGGGTTGATTCCATTCTATTCCATTCCATTCCATTCGATTCCATTCGATTCGATTCGATTCGATTCCATTCCATTCCATTCCATTCCATTCCATTCCATTCCATTCCGTTCTACTCGTGTTGATTCCATTCTATTCCATTCCATTCCATTCGATTCCATTCGATTCCATTCGATTCCATTCGATTCCATTCCATTCCATTCCATTGAATTCCATTCCATTCCATTCCATTCCATTCCATTGAATTCCATTCCATTCCATTCCATTCCATTCCATTCCATTCTACTCGGGTTGATTCCATTCTATTCCATTCCATTCCATTCGATCCCATTCGATTCCATTCGATTCCGTTCCATTCCATTCCATTCCTTTCCATTCCATTGCATTCCATTCCATTCCATTCCATTTGAATTCCATTCCATTCCATTCCATTCCATTCTATTCCATTCCATTCCATTCCATTCCATTCCATTCCATTCTACTCGGGTTGATTGCATTCTATTCCATTCCATTCCATTCGATTCCATTCGATTCCATTCGATTCCATTCGATTCCATTCCATTCCATTCCATTCCATTCCATTCCATTGAATTCCCTTCCATTCCATTCCATTCCATTCCATTGAATTCCATTCCATTCCATTCCATTGCATTCCATTCCATTCCATTCCATTCCATTCCATTCCATTCCATTCCATTCCATTCCATTCCATTCCATTGAATTCCATTCCATTCCATTCCATTCCATTGAATTCCGTTCCTTTCCATTCCATTCCGTTCCGTTCCATTCCGTTCCGTTCCGTTCCGTTCCGTTGCGTTCCGTTCCGTTCCGTTGCATTCCGTTCCGTTCTACTCGGGTTGATTCCATTCTATTCCATTCCATTCCATTCCATTCCATTCCATTGAATTCCATTCCATTCAATTCCATAGAATTCCGTTCCATTCCATTCCATTCCATTCCATTCCATTCCATTCCATTGAATTCCATTCCATTCCATTCCATTCCATTCCATTGAATTCCATTCCGTTCCATTCCATTCCATTGAATTCCGTTCCATTCCATTCCATTCCATTCCGTTCCGTTCCATTCCATTCCGTTGCGTTCCGCTCCGTTCTACTGGGGTTGATTCCATTCTATTCCATTCCATTCCATTCGATCCCATTCGATTCCATTCGATTCCATTCGATTCCATTCGATTCCACTCCATTCCATTCCATAGAATTCCATTCCATTCCATTCCATTCCATTCCATGGAATTCCATTCCATTCCATTCCATTCCATTCCATTCCATTCCATAGAATTCCATTCCATTCCATTCCATTCCATTGAATTCCGTTCCACTCCATTCCATTCCGTTCCGTTCCGTTCCGTTCCGTTGCGTTCCGTTCCGTTCCGTTGCGTTCCGTTCCGTTCTACTCGGGTTGATTCCATTCTATTCCATTCCATTCCAATCCATTCCTTTCCATTCCATTGAATTCCATTCCATTCCATTCAATTCCATTCCATTCCATTCCATTCCATTCCATAGAATTCCATTCCATTTCATTCCATTCCATTCCATTCCATTCCATTCCAATCCATTCCATTGAATTCCATTCCATTCCATTCCATGGAATTCCGTTCCATTCCATTCCATTCCGTTCCGTTCCGTCCCGTTACGCTCCGTTGCGTTCCGTTCCGTTCTACTCGGGTTGATTCCATTCTATTCCATTCCTTTCCATTCGATTCCATTCGATTCCATTCGATTCCATTCGATTCCATTCCATTCCATTCCATTGAATTCCATTCCATTCCATTCCATTCCATTGAATTCCATTCCATTCCATTCCATTCCATTGAATTCCATTCCATTCCATTCCATTCCATTGAATTCCATTCCATTCCATTCCATTCCATAGAATTCCATTCCGTTCCATTCCATTCCATTGAATTCCATTCCATTCCATTCCATTCCATTCCATTCCATTCCATTCCATTGAATTCCATTCCATTCCATTCCATTCCATTGAATTCCATTCCATTCCATTCCATAGAATTCCATTCCGTTCCATTCCATTCCATTCCATTCAATTCCATTCCATTCCATTCCATTCCATTCCATTCCATTTGAATTCCATTCCGTTCCATTCCATTCCATTCCCTTCCATTCCATTCCATTCCATTCTACTCGGGTTGATTCCATTCTATTCCATTCCATTCCATTCGATTCCATTCGATTCGATTCGATTCCATTCCATTCCATTCCATTCCATTCCATTCCGTTCTACTCGGGTTGATTCCATTCTATTCCATTCCATTCCATTCGATTCCATTCGATTCCATTCGATTCCATTCGATTCCATTCCATTCCATAGAATTCCATTCCATTCCATTCCATTCCATTCCATTGAATTCCATTCCATTCCATTCCATTACATTCCATTTCATTGAATTCCATTCAATTCCATTCCATTCCATTCCATTCCATTGAATTCCATTCCATTCCATTCCATTCCATTCCATTCCATTCCATTCCATTCCATTCCATTCTACTCGGGTTGATTCCATTCTATTCCATTCCATTCCATTCGATCCCATTCGATTCCATTCGATTCCGTTCCATTCCATTCCATTCCATTCCATTCCATTCCATTCCATTCCATTCCATTGAATTCCATTCTATTCCATTCCATTGAATTCCGTTCCATTCCATTCCATTCCGTTCCGTTCCGTCCCGTTCCATTCCATTCCATTCCGTTGCGTGCCGTTCTGTTCTACTCGGAATGATTCCATTCTATTCCATTCCATTCCATTCCATTCCATTCGATACCAATTGATTCCTTTCGATTCCATTCGATTCCATTCCATTCCATTCCATTGAATTCCATTCCGTTCCACTCCATTCCATTCCATTCCATTGAATTCCATTCCAATCCATTCCATTCCATTCCATTCCATTGAATTCCATTCCATTCCATTCCATTCCATAGAATTCCATTCCATTCCATTCCATTCCATTCCATTCCATTGAATTCCATTCCATTCCATTCCATAGAATTCCGTTCCATTCCATTCCATTCCATTCCATTCCATTCCATTCCATTCCATTCCATTTGAATTCCATTCCATTCCATTCCATTCCATTCTATTCCATTCCATTCCATTCCATTCCATTCCATTCCATTCTACTCGGGTTGATTGCATTCTATTCCATTCCATTCCATTCGATTCCATTCGATTCCATTCGATTCCATTCCATTCCATTCCATTGAATTCCATTCCATTCCATTCCATTCCATTCCATTCCATTCCATTGAATTCCATTCCATTCCATTCCATTCCATTCCATTCCATTCCATTCCATTCCATTTGAATTCCACTCCATTCCATTCCATTCCATTCCATTCCATTCCATTCCATTCCATTCCATTGAATTCCATTCCGTTCCATTCCATTCCATTGAATTCCGTTCCATTCCACTCCATTCCATTCCGTTCCGTTCCGTTCCGTTCCGTTCCCTTCCGTTGCGTTCCGCTCCGTTCTACTCGGGTTGATTCCATTCTATTCCATTCCAGTCCATTCGATCCCATTCGATTGCATTCGATTCCATTCGATTCCACTCCATTCCATTCCAAAGAATTCCATTCCATTCCATTCCATTCCATTCCATTGAATTCCATTCCATTCCATTCCATTCCATGGAATTCCATTCCATTCCATTCCATTCCAATCCATAGAATTCCATTCCATTCCATTCCATTCCATTGAATTCCGTTCCATTCCATTCCATTCCGTTCCGTTCCGTTCCGTTCCGTTGCGTTCCGTTCCGTTCCGTTGTGTTCCGTTCCGTTCTACTCGGGTTGATTCCATTCTATTCCATTCCATTCCAATCCATTCCATTCCATTCCATTCCATTCCATTCCATTCCATTCCATTCCATTCCATTCCATTGAATTCCATTCCATTCCATTCCATTCCATTCCATTCCATTCCATTGAATTCCATTCCATTCCATTCCATTCCATGGAATTCCGTTCCATTCCATTCCATTCCGTTCCGTTCCATCCCTTTCCGCTCCGTTGCGTTCCGTTCCGTTCTACTCGGGTTGATTCCATTCTATTCCATTCCTTTCCATTCGATTCCATTCGATTCCATTCGATTCCATTCGATTCCATTCCATTCCATTCCATTGAATTCCATTCCATTCCATTCCATTCCATTGAATTCCATTCCATTCCATTCCATTCCATTCCATTCCATTGAATTCCATTCCATTCCATTCCATTCCATAGAATTCCATTCCGTTCCATTCCATTCCATTGAATTCCGTTCCATTCCATTCCATTCCATTCCATTCCATTCCATTCCATTGAATTCCATTCCATTCCATTTCATAGAATTCCATTCCGTTCCATTCCATTCCATTCCATTCAATTCCATTCCATTCCATTCCATTCCATTCCATTTGAATTCCATTCCGTTCCATTCCATTCCATTCCCTTCCATTCCATTCCATTCCATTCTACTCGGGTTGATTCCATTCTATTCCATTCCATTCCATTCGATTCCATTCGATTCGATTCGATTCGATTCCATTCCATTCCATTCCATTCCATTCCATTCCATTCCGTTCTACTCGGGTTGATTCCATTCTATTCCATTCCATTCCATTCGATTCCATTCGATTCCATTCGATTCCATTCGATTCCATTCCATTCCATAGAATTCCATTCCATTCCATTCCATTCCATTCCATTGAATTCCATTCCATTCCATTCCATTCCATTCCATTGAATTCCATTCCATTCCATTCCATTCCATTCCATTCCATTCTACTCGGGTTGATTCCATTCTATTCCATTCCATTCCATTCGATCCCATTCGATTCCATTCGATTCCGTTCCATTCCATTCCATTCCATTCCATTCCATTCCATTCCATTCCATTCCATTCCATTCCATTGAATTCCATTCCATTCCATTCCATTGAATTCCGTTCCATTCCATTCCATTCCGTTCCGTTCCGTCCCGTTCCATTCCATTCCGTTCCGTTGCGTGCCGTTCTGTTCTACTCGGAATGATTCCATTCTATTCCATTCCATTCCATTCCATTCCATTCGATACCAATTGATTCCTTTCGATTCCATTCGATTCCATTCCATTCCATTCCATTGAATTCCATTCCGTTCCACTCCATTCCATTCCATTCCATTGAATTCCATTCCAATCCATTCCATTCCATTCCATTCCATTGAATTCCATTCCATTCCATTCCATTCCATTCCATAGAATTCCATTCCATTCCATTCCATTCCATTCCATTGAATTCCATTCCATTCCATTCCATAGAATTCCGTTCCATACCATTCCATTCCATTCCATTCCATTCCATTCCGTTCCATTCCATTCCATTTGAATTCCATTCCATTCCATTCCATTCCATTCTATTCCATTCCATTCCATTCCATTCCATTCCATTCCATTCTACTCGGGTTGATTGCATTCTATTCCATTCCATTCCATTCGATTCCATTCGATTCCATTCGATTCCATTCCATTCCATTCCATTGAATTCCATTCCATTCCATTCTATTCCATTCCATTGAATTCCATTCCATTCCATTCCATTCCATTCCATTCCATTCCATTCCATTCCATTGAATTCCATTCCGTTCCATTCCATTCCATTGAATTCCGTTCCATTCCACTCCATTCCATTCCGTTCCGTTCCGTTCCGTTCCGTTCCCTTCCGTTGCGTTCCGCTCCGTTCTACTCGGGTTGATTCCATTCTATTCCATTCCAGTCCATTCGATCCCATTCGATTGCATTCGATTCCATTCGATTCCATTCGATTCCACTCCATTCCATTCCATAGAATTCCATTCCATTCCATTCCATTCCATTCCATTCCATTCCATTCCATTGAATTCCATTCCATTCCATTCCATTCCATGGAATTCCATTCCATTCCATTCCATTCCAATCCATAGAATTCCATTCCATTCCATTCCATTCCATTGAATTCCGTTCCATTCCATTCCATTCCGTTCCGTTCCGTTCCGTTCCGTTCCGTTGCGTTCCGTTCCGTTCCGTTGTGTTCCGTTCCGTTCTACTCGGGTTGATTCCATTCTATTCCATTCCATTCCAATCCATTCCATTCCATTCCATTCCATTCCATTCCATTCCATTCCATTCCATTCCATTGAATTCCATTCCATTCCATTCCATTCCATTCCATTCCATTCCATTGAATTCCATTCCATTCCATTCCATTCCATGGAATTCCGTTCCATTCCATTCCATTCCGTTCCGTTCCATCCCGTTCCGTTCCGTTCCGTTCCGTTCCGTTGCGTTCCGTTCCGTTCTACTAGGGTTGATTCCATTCTATTCCATTCCATTCCATTCGATTCCATTCGATTCCACTCCATTCCATTCCATAGAATTCCATTCCATTCCATTCCATTCCATTGAATTCCATTCCATTCCATTCCATTCCATTCCATTCCATTCCATTCCATTCCATTGAATTCCATTCCATTCCATTCCATTCCATTCCATTCCATTCCATTCCATTCCATTCTACTGGTGTCCATTCCATTCCATTCCATTCCATTCCATTCCATTCCATTCCTTTCCATTCCATTGCATTCCATTGCATTCCATTCCATTCCATTCCATTCCATTCCACTCCACTCCACTCCACTCCACTCCATTCCACTCCACTCCACTCCGGTACATTCCATTCCATTCCATTCCATTCCATTCCATTCCATTCCGTGCTTCTCGGGTACATTCCGTTCCGTTCCATTCCATTCCATTCCATTCCATTCCATTCCGTTCCAGTGCACTCTACTCCACTCCACTCCACTCCACTCCACTCCGGTACATTCCATTCCATTCCATTCCATTCCATTCCATTCCATTTCCATTCCCATTCCATTTCCATTCCCGTTCCATTTCCATTCCCGTTTCTTTTCCATTCCCGTTCCATTTCCATTCCAGTTCCATTACCATTCCCGTTCCATTTCCATTCCCGATCCATTTCCATTCCCGTTCCATTTCCATTCCTGTTCCATTTCCATTCTCGTTCCGTTACCATTCCCGTTCCATTTCCGTTCCCGTTCCGTTTCCGTTCCCGTTCCATTTCCGTTCTCGTTCCGTTTCCGTTCCCGTTCCATTTCCATTCCCGTTCCATTTCCGTTCCCTTTCCATTTCCATTCCCGTTCCATTTCCATTCCCTTTCCATTTCCATTTCATTCCATTCCATTCTGCTCGGGTACATTCCATTCCATTCCATTGCATTCCATTCCGTTCTGCTCCTGTCCATTCCATTCCATTCCATTCCGTTCCATTCCGTTCTACTCGGGTAGATTCCATTCCATCCCATTCCATTCCATTCCATTCCATTCCATTCCATTCCATTCTACTGGTGTCCATTCCATTCCATTCCATTCCATTCCATTCCATTCCATTCCATTCCATTGCATTCCATTCCATTCCATTCCATTCCGTTCCGTTCTACTCGGTTACATTCCATTCAATTCCATTCCATTCCGTTCTACTCGGTTAGATTCCATTCCATTCCATTCCATTCCTTTCCATTCCATTGCATTCCATTGCATTGCATTGCACTCAATTCCATTCCATTCCATTCCATTCCATTCCATTCCATTCCATTCCATTCCGTTCCGTTCAACTCGGTTACATTCCATTCAATTACATTCCATTCCGTTCTACTCGGTTACATACCATTCCATTCCATTCCATTCCATTCCAATCCATTCCATTCCATTCCATTCCGTTCTACTCGTGTACATTCCATTCCATTCCATTCCATTCCATTCCATTCCATTCCATTCCATTCCATTCCATTCCATTCCATTCCGTTCTACTTTGGTACATTCCATTCCATTCCATTCCATTCCATTCCATTCCATTCCATTCCATTCCATTCCATTCCATTCTACTCAGGTTGATTCCATTCTATTCCATTCCATTCCATTCCATTCCATTCCATTCCATTCCATTCGATTCCATTCCATTCCATTCCATAGAATTCCATTCCATTCCATTCCATTCCATGGAATTCCATTCCATTCCATTCCATGGAATTCCATTCCATTCCATTCCATTCCATGGAATTCCATTCCATTCTATTCCATGGAATTCCATTCCGTTCCATTCCATTCCATGGAATTCCATTCCATTCCATTCCATTCCATTCCATTCCATTCCATTGAATTCCATTCCGTTCCATTCCATTCCATTGAATTCCATTCCATTCCATTCCATTCCATTCCATTCCATTCCATTGAATTCCATTCCATTGAATTCCATTCCATTCCATTCCATTCCATTCCATTCCATCCCATTCCATTCCATTCCATTCCATTCCGTTCTACTCGGGTTGATTCCATTCTATTCCATTCCATTCCATTCGATCCCATTTGATTCCATTCGATTCCATTCAATTCCATTCGATTCCATTCCATTCCACTCCATTCCATTCCATTGAATTCCATTCCATTCCATTCCATTCCATTCCATTCCATTCCATTCCATGGAATTCCATTCCATTCCATTCCATTCCATTCCATAGAATTCCATTCCATTCCATTCCATTCCATTGAATTCCTTTCCATTCCATTCCGTTCCGTTCCGTTCCGTTCCGTTCCGTTGCGTTCCGTTCCGTTCCGTTGTGTTCCGTTCCGTTCTACTCGGGATGATTCCATTCTATTCCATTCCATTCCAATCCATTCCATTCCATTCCATTGAATTCCATTCCATTCCATTCCATTCCATTCCATTCCATTCCATTCCATTCCATTCCATTGAATTCCATTCCATTCCATTCCATTCCATTCCATTCCATTCCATTCCATTGAATTCCATTCCATTCCAATCCAATCCATGGAATTCCGTTCCATTCCATTCCATTCCGTTCCGTTCTGTCCCGTTCCGTTCCGTTCCGTTCCGTTGCGTTCCGTTCCGTTCTACTCGGGTTGATTCCATTCTATTCCATTCCATTCCATTCGATTCCATTCGATTCCATTCGATTCCACTCCATTCCATTCCATAGAATTCCATTCCATTCCATTCCATTCCATTGAATTCCATTCCATTCCATTCCATTCCATTGAATTCCATTCCATTCCATTCCATTCCATTGAATTCCATTCCATTCCATTCCATTCCATTCCATTCCATTCCATTCCATTCCATTCCATTCTACTGTTGTCCATTCCATTCCATTCCATTCCATTCCATTCCATTCCATTCCATTCCATTCCATTCCATTCCTTTCCATTCCATTGCATTCCATTGCATTCCATTCCATTCCATTCCATTCCATTCCATTCCATTCCATTCCACTCCACTCCACTCCACTCCACTCCATTCCACTCCACTCCACTCCGGTACATTCCATTCCATTCCATTCCATTCCATTCCATTCCATTCCATTCCGTTCCAGTGCACTCTACTCCACTCCACTCCACTCCACTCCACTCCGGTACATTCCATTCCATTCCATTCCATTCCATTCCATTCCATTTCCATTCCCATTCCATTTCCATTCCCGTTCCATTTCCATTCCCGTTTCTTTTCCATTCCCGTTCCATTTCCATTCCAGTTCCATTACCATTCCCGTTCCATTTCCATTCCCGATCCATTTCCATTCCCGTTCCATTTCCATTCCCGTTCCATTTCCATTCCCGTTCCGTTACCATTCCCGTTCCATTTCCGTTCCCGTTCCGTTTCCGTTCCCGTTCCATTTCCGTTCTCGTTCCGTTTCCGTTCCCGTTCCATTTCCATTCCCGTTCCATTTCCGTTCCCTTTCCATTTCCATTCCCGTTCCATTTCCATTCCCTTTCCATTTCCATTTCATTCCATTCCATTCTGCTCGGGTACATTCCATTCCATTCCATTGCATTCCATTCCGTTCTGCTCCTGTCCATTCCATTCCATTCCATTCCGTTCCATTCCGTTCTACTCGGGTAGATTCCATTCCATTCCATTCCATTCCATTCCATTCCATTCCATTCCATTCTACTGGTGTCCATTCCATTCCATTCCATTCCATTCCATTCCATTCCATTCCATTCCATTCCATTGCATTCCATTCCATTCCATTCCATTCCGTTCCGTTCTACTCGGTTACATTCCATTCAATTCCATTCCATTCCGTTCTACTCGGGTAGATTCCATTCCATTCCATTCCATTCCTTTCCATTCCATTGCATTCCATTGCATTGCATTGCACTCAATTCCATTCCATTCCATTCCATTCCATTCCATTCCATTCCATTCCGTTCCGTTCAACTCGGTTACATTCCATTCAATTACATTCCATTCCGTTCTACTCGGTTACATACCATTCCATTCCATTCCATTCCATTCCAATCCATTCCATTCCATTCCATTCCGTTCTACTCGTGTACATTCCATTCCATTCCATTCCATTCCATTCCATTCCATTCCATTCCATTCCATTCCATTCAATTCCATTCCATTCCGTTCTACTTTGGTACATTCCATTCCATTCCATTCCATTCCATTCCATTCGATTCCATTCCATTCCATTCCATAGAATTCCATTCCATTCCATTCCATTCCATGGAATTCCATTCCATTCCATTCCATGGAATTCCATTCCATTCCATTCCATTCCATGGAATTCCATTCCATTCCATTCCATTCCATTCCATTCCTTTCCATTGAATTCCATTCCGTTCCATTCCATTCCATTGAATTCTATTCCATTCCATTCCATTCCATTCCATTCCATTCCATTCCATTGAATTCCATTCCATTGAATTCCATTCCATTCCATTCCATTCCATTCCATTCCATCCCATTCCATTCCATTCCATTCCATTCCGTTCTACTCGGGTTGATTCCATTCTATTCCATTCCATTCCATTCGATCCCATTTGATTCCATTCGATTCCATTCAATTCCATTCGATTCCATTCCATTCCACTCCATTCCATTCCATTGAATTCCATTCCATTCCATTCCATTCCATTCCATTCCATTCCATTCCATTCCATTCCATTCCATTCCATTCCATTCCATTCCATTCCGTTCTACTTTGGTACATTCCATTCCATTCCATTCCATTCCATTCCATTCCATTCCATTCCATTCTACTCAGGTTGATTCCATTCTATTCCATTCCATTCCATTCCATTCCATTCTATTCCATTCCATTCCAATCCATTCCATTCCATTCCATTGAATTCCATTCCATTCCATTCCATTCCATTCCATTCCATTCCATTCCATTCCATTGAATTCCATTCCATTCCATTCCATTCCATTCCATTCCATTCCATTCCATTGTATTCCGTTCCATTCCACTCCATTCCATTCCGTTCCGTTCCGTTCCGTTCCGTTCCCTTCCGTTGCGTTCCGCTCCGTTCTACTCGGGTTGATTCCATTCTATTCCATTCCAGTCCATTCGATCCCATTCGATTGCATTCGATTCCATTCGATTCCATTCGATTCCACTCCATTCCATTCCATAGAATTCCATTCCATTCCATTCCATTCCATTCCATTCCATTCCATTCCATTGAATTCCATTCCATTCCATGGAATTCCATTCCATTCCATTCCATTCCAATCCATAGAATTCCATTCCATTCCATTCCATTCCATTGAATTCCGTTCCATTCCATTCCGTTCCGTTCCGTTCCGTTCCGTTGCGTTCCGTTCCGTTCCGTTGTGTTCCGTTCCGTTCTACTCGGGTTGATTCCATTCTATTCCATTCCATTCCAATCCATTCCATTCCATTCCATTCCATTCCATTCCATTCCATTCCATTCCATTGAATTCCATTCCATTCCATTCCATTCCATTCCATTCCATTCCATTGAATTCCATTCCATTCCATTCCATTCCATGGAATTCCGTTCCATTCCATTCCATTCCGTTCCGTTCCATCCCGTTCCGTTCCGTTCCGTTCCGTTGCGTTCCGTTCCGTTCTACTAGGGTTGATTCCATTCTATTCCATTCCATTCCATTCGATTCCATTCGATTCCATTCGATTCCACTCCATTCCATTCCATAGAATTCCATTCCATTCCATTCCATTCCATTGAATTCCATTCCATTCCATTCCATTCCATTGAATTCCATTCCATTCCATTCCATTCCATTGAATTCCATTCCATTCCATTCCATTCCATTCCATTCCATTCCATTCCATTCCATTCCATTCTACTGGTGTCCATTCCATTCCATTCCATTCCATTCCATTCCATTCCATTCCATTCCATTCCTTTCCATTCCATTGCATTCCATTGCATTCCATTCCATTCCATTCAATTCCATTCCATTCCATTCCACTCCACTCCACTCCACTCCACTCCATTCCACTCCACTCCACTCCGGTACATTCCATTCCATTCCATTCCATTCCATTCCATTCCATTCCGTGCTTCTCGGGTACATTCCGTTCCGTTCCATTCCATTCCATTCCATTCCGTTCCAGTGCACTCTACTCCACTCCACTCCACTCCACTCCGGTACATTCCATTCCATTCCATTCCATTCCATTCCATTCCATTCCATTTCCATTCCCATTCCATTTCCATTCCCGTTCCATTTCCATTCCCGTTTCTTTTCCATTCCCGTTCCATTTCCATTCCAGTTCCATTACCATTCCCGTTCCATTTCCATTCCCGATCCATTTCCATTCCCGTTCCATTTCCATTCCCGTTCCATTTCCATTCCCGTTCCGTTACCATTCCCGTTCCATTTCCGTTCCCGTTCCGTTTCCGTTCCCGTTCCATTTCCGTTCTCGTTCCGTTTCCGTTCCCGTTCCATTTCCATTCCCGTTCCATTTCCGTTCCCTTTCCATTTCCATTCCCGTTCCATTTCCATTCCCTTTCCATTTCCATTTCATTCCATTCCATTCTGCTCGGGTACATTCCATTCCATTCCATTCCATTCCATTCCATTTGAATTCCATTCCATTCCATTCCATTCCATTCCATTCCATTCCATTTGAATTCCATTCCATTCCAATCCATTCCATTCCATTCCATTCCATTCCATTCCATTCCATTCCATTCCATGGAATTCCATTCCATTCCATTCCATTCCATTCCATGGAATTCCATTCCATTCCATTCCATTCCATTCCATTCCATTCCATGGAATTCCATTCCATTCCATTCCATTCCATCCCATTCCATTCCATTCCATACCATTCCATCCCATTCCATTCCATTCCATTCCATTCCGTTCTACTCGGGTTGATTCCATTCTATTCCATTCCATTCCATTCGATCCCATTTGATTCCATTCGATTCCATTCAATTCCATTCGATTCCATTCCATTCCACTCCATTCCATTCCATTGAATTCCATTCCATTCCATTCCATTCCATTCCATTCCATTCCATTCCATTCCATTCCATTCCATTCCGTTCTACTTTGGTACATTAAATTCCATTCCATTCCATTCCATTCCATTCCATTCCATTCCATTCCATTCTACTCAGGTTGATTCCATTCTATTCCATTCCATTCCATTCCATTCCATTCTATTCCATTCCATTCCAATCCATTCCATTCCATTCCATTGAATTCCGTTCCATTCCATTCCATTCCATTCCATTCCATTCCATTCCATTGAATTCCATTCCATTCCATTCCATTCCATTCCATTCCATTCCATTCCATTGAATTCCATTCCGTTCCATTCCATTCCATTGAATTCCGTTCCATTCCACTCCATTCCATTCCGTTCCGTTCCGTTCCGTTCCGTTCCCTTCCGTTGCGTTCCGCTCCGTTCTACTCGGGTTGATTCCATTCTATTCCATTCCAGTCCATTCGATCCCATTCGATTGCATTCGATTCCATTCGATTCCATTCGATTCCACTCCATTCCATTCCATAGAATTCCATTCCATTCCATTCCATTCCATTCCATTCCATTGAATTCCATTCCATTCCATTCCATTCCATGGAATTCCATTCCATTCCATTCCATTCCAATCCATAGAATTCCATTCCATTCCATTCCATTCCATTGAATTCCGTTCCATTCCATTCCGTTCCGTTCCGTTCCGTTCCGTTCCGTTGCGTTCCGTTCCGTTCCGTTGTGTTCCGTTCCGTTCTACTCGGGTTGATTCCATTCTATTCCATTCCATTCCAATCCATTCCATTCCATTCCATTCCATTCCATTCCATTCCATTCCATTGAATTCCATTCCATTCCATTCCATTCCATTCCATTCCATTCCATTGAATTCCATTCCATTCCATGGAATTCCATGGAATTCCGTTCCATTCCATTCCATTCCGTTCCGTTCCATCCCGTTCCGTTCCGTTCCGTTCCGTTGCGTTCCGTTCCGTTCTACTAGGGTTGATTCCATTCTATTCCATTCCATTCCATTCGATTCCATTCGATTCCATTCGATTCCACTCCATTCCATTCCATAGAATTCCATTCCATTCCATTCCATTCCATTGAATTCCATTCCATTCCATTCCATTCCATTGAATTCCATTCCATTCCATTCCATTGAATTCCATTCCATTCCATTCCATTCCATTCCATTCCATTCCATTCCATTCCATTCTACTGGTGTCCATTCCATTCCCTTCCATTCCATTCCATTCCATTCCATTCCATTCCATTCCTTTCCATTCCATTGCATTCCATTGCATTCCATTCCATTCCATTCAATTCCATTCCATTCCATTCCACTCCACTCCACTCCACTCCACTCCATTCCACTCCACTCCACTCCGGTACATTCCATTCCATTCCATTCCATTCCATTCCATTCCATTCCGTGCTTCTCGGGTACATTCCGTTCCGTTCCATTCCATTCCATTCCATTCCATTCCGTTCCAGTGCACTCTACTCCACTCCACTCCACTCCACTCCTGTACATTCCATTCCATTCCATTCCATTCCATTCCATTCCATTTCCATTCCCATTCCATTTCCATTCCCGTTCCATTTCCATTCCCGTTTCTTTTCCATTCCCGTTCCATTTCCATTCCAGTTCCATTACCATTCCCGTTCCATTTCCATTCCCGATCCATTTCCATTCCCGTTCCATTTCCATTCCCGTTCCATTTCCATTCCCGTTCCGTTACCATTCCCGTTTCATTTCCGTTCCCGTTCCGTTTCCGTTCCCGTTCCATTTCCGTTCTCGTTCCGTTTCCGTTCCCGTTCCATTTCCATTCCCGTTCCATTTCCGTTCCCTTTCCATTTCCATTCCCGTTCCATTTCCATTCCCTTTCCATTTCCATTTCATTCCATTCCATTCTGCTCGGGTACATTCCATTCCATTCCATTCCATTCCATTCCATTTGAATTCCATTCCATTCCATTCCATTCCATTCCATTCCATTCCATTTGAATTCCATTCCATTCCAATCCATTCCATTCCATTCCATTCCATTCCATTCCATTCCATTCCATTCCATGGAATTCCATTCCATTCCATTCCATTCCATTCCATTCCATTCCATGGAATTCCATTCCATTCCATTCCATTCCATGGAATTCCATTCCATTCCATTCCATTCCATTCCATTGAATTCCATTCCGTTCCATTCCATTCCATTGAATTCCGTTCCATTCCACTACATTCCATTCCGTTCCGTTCCGTTCCGTTCCGTTCCCTTCCGTTGCGTTCCGCTCCGTTCTACTCGGGTTGATTCCATTCTATTGCATTCCAGTCCATTCGATCCCATTTGATTGCATTCGATTCCATTCGATTCCATTCGATTCCACTCCATTCCATTCCATAGAATTCCATTCCATTCCATTCCATTCCATTCCATTCCATTCCATTCCATTGAATTCCATTCCATTCCATTCCATTCCATGGAATTCCATTCCATTCCATTCCATTCCAATCCATAGAATTCCATTCCATTCCATTCCATTCCATTGAATTCCGTTCCATTCCATTCCATTCCGTTCCGTTCCGTTCCGTTCCGTTGCGTTCCGTTCCGTTCCGTTGTGTTCCGTTCCGTTCTACTCGGGTTGATTCCATTCTATTCCATTCCATTCCAATCCATTCCATTCCATTCCATTCCATTCCATTCCATTCCATTCCATTCCATTCCATTCCATTCCATTCCATTGAATTCCATTCCATTCCATTCCATTCCATGGAATTCCGTTCCATTCAATTCCATTCCGTTCCGTTCCATCCCGTTCCGTTCCGTTCCGTTCCGTTGCGTTCCGTTCCGTTCTACTAGGGTTGATTCCATTCTATTCCATTCCATTCCATTCGATTCCATTCGATTCCATTCGATTCCACTCCATTCCATTCCATAGAATTCCATTCCATTCCATTCCATTCCATTGAATTCCATTCCATTCCATTCCATTCCATTGAATTCCATTCCATTCCATTCCATTCCATTGAATTCCATTCCATTCCATTCCATTCCATTCCATTCCATTCCATTCCATTCCATTCCATTCCATTCTAGTGGTGTCCATTCCATTCCATTCCATTCCATTCCATTCCATTCCATTCCATTCCTTTCCATTCCATTGCATTCCATTGCATTCCATTCCATTCCATTCCATTCCATTCCATTCCATTCCACTCCACTCCACTCCACTCCACTCCATTCCACTCCACTCCACTCCGGTACATTCCATTCCATTCCATTCCATTCCATTCCATTCCATTCCGTGCTTCTCGGGTACATTCCGTTCCGTTCCATTCCATTCCATTCCATTCCATTCCATTCCGTTCCAGTGCACTCTACTCCACTCCACTCCACTCCACTCCACTCCGGTACATTCCATTCCATTCCATTCCATTCCATTCCATTCCATTTCCATTCCCATTCCATTTCCATTCCCGTTCCATTTCCATTCCCGTTTCTTTTCCATTCCCGTTCCATTTCCATTCCAGTTCCATTACCATTCCCGTTCCATTTCCATTCCCGATCCATTTCCATTCCCGTTCCATTTCCATTCCCGTTCCATTTCCATTCCCGTTCCGTTACCATTCCCGTTCCATTTCCGTTCCCGTTCCGTTTCCGTTCCCGTTCCATTTCCGTTCTCGTTCCGTTTCCGTTCCCGTTCCATTTCCATTCCCGTTCCATTTCCGTTCCCTTTCCATTTCCATTCCCGTTCCATTTCCATTCCCTTTCCATTTCCATTTCATTCCATTCCATTCTGCTCGGGTACATTCCATTCCATTCCATTGCATTCCATTCCGTTCTGCTCCTGTCCATTCCATTCCATTCCATTCCGTTCCATTCCGTTCTACTCGGGTAGATTCCATTCCATTCCATTCCATTCCATTCCATTCCATTCCATTCCATTCCATTCCATTCCATTCTACTGGTGTCCATTCCATTCCATTCCATTCCATTCCATTCCATTCCATTCCATTCCATTGCATTCCATTCCATTCCATTCCATTCCGTTCCGTTCTACTCGGTTACATTCCATTCAATTCCATTCCATTCCGTTCTACTCGGGTAGATTCCATTCCATTCCATTCCATTCCTTTCCATTCCATTGCATTCCATTGCATTGCATTGCACTCAATTCCATTCCATTCCATTCCATTCCATTCCATTCCATTCCATTCCGTTCCGTTCAACTAGGTTACATTCCATTCAATTACATTCCATTCCGTTCTACTCGGTTACATACCATTCCATTCCATTCCATTCCATTCCAATCCATTCCATTCCATTCCATTCCGTTCTACTCGTGTACATTCCATTCCATTCCATTCCATTCCATTCCATTCCATTCCATTCCATTCCATTCCATTCCATTCCGTTCTACTTTGGTACATTCCATTCCATTCCATTCCATTCCATTCCATTCCATTGATTCCATTCCATTCCATTCTACTCAGGTTGATTCCATTCCATTCCATTCCATTCCATTCCATTCCATACCATTCCATTCCATTCGATTCCATTCCATTCCATTCCATAGAATTCCATTCCATTCCATTCCATTCCATGGAATTCCATTCCATTCCATTCCATGGAATTCCATTCCATTCCATTCCATTCCATGGAATTCCATTCCATTCCATTCCATTCCATTCCATTCCATTCCATTGAATTCCATTCCGTTCCATTCCATTCCATTGAATTCCATTCCATTCCATTCCATTCCATTCCATTCCATTCCATTGAATTCCATTCCATTGAATTCCATTCCATTCCATTCCATTCCATTCCATTCCATCCCATTCCATTCCATTCCATTCCATTCCGTTCTACTCGGGTTGATTCCATTCTATTCCATTCCATTCCATTCGATCCCATTTGATTCCATTCGATTCCATTCAATTCCATTCGATTCCATTCCATTCCACTCCATTCCATTCCATAGAATTCCATTCCATTCCATTCCATTCCATTCCATTCCATTCCATGGAATTCCATTCCATTCCATTCCATTCCATTCCATAGAATTCCATTCCATTCCATTCCATTCCATTGAATTCCGTTCCATTCCATTCCATTCCGTTCCGTTCCGTTCCGTTCCGTTCCGTTGCGTTCCGTTCCGTTCCGTTGTGTTCCGTTCCGTTCTACTCGGGATGATTCCATTCTATTCCATTCCATTCCAATCCATTCCATTCCATTCCATTGAATTCCATTCCATTCCATTCCATTCCATTCCATTCCATTCCATTCCATTGAATTCCATTCCATTCCATTCCATTCCATTCCATTCCATTCCATTCCATTGAATTCCATTCCGTTCCATTCCATTCCATTGAATTCCGTTCCATTCCACTCCATTCCATTCCGTTCCGTTCCGTTCCGTTCCGTTCCCTTCCGTTGCGTTCCGCTCCGTTCTACTCGGGTTGATTCCATTCTATTCCATTCCAGTCCATTCGATCCCATTCGATTGCATTCGATTCCATTCGATTCCATTCGATTCCACTCCATTCCATTCCATAGAATTCCATTCCATTCCATTCCATTCCATTCCATTCCATTCCATTCCATTGAATTCCATTCCATTCCATTCCATTCCATGGAATTCCATTCCATTCCATTCCATTCCAATCCATAGAATTCCATTCCATTCCATTCCATTCCATTGAATTCCGTTCCATTCCATTCCGTTCCGTTCCGTTCCGTTCCGTTCCGTTGCGTTCCGTTCCGTTCCGTTGTGTTCCGTTCCGTTCTACTCGGGTTGATTCCATTCTATTCCATTCCATTCCAATCCATTCCATTCCATTCCATTCCATTCCATTCCATTCCATTCCATTCCATTCCATTCCATTCCATTCCATTGAATTCCATTCCATTCCATTCCATTCCATTCCATTCCATTCCATTGAATTCCATTCCATTCCATTCCATTCCATGGAATTCCGTTCCATTCCATTCCATTCCGTTCCGTTCCATCCCGTTCCGTTCCGTTCCGTTCCGTTGCGTTCCGTTCCGTTCTACTAGGGTTGATTCCATTCTATTCCATTCCATTCCATTCGATTCCATTCGATTCCATTCGATTCCACTCCATTCCATTCCATAGAATTCCATTCCATTCCATTCCATTCCATTGAATTCCATTCCATTCCATTGAATTCCATTCCATTCCATTCCATTCCATTGAATTCCATTCCATTCCATTCCATTCCATTCCATTCCATTCCATTCCATTCTACTGGTGTCCATTCCATTCCATTCCATTCCATTCCATTACATTCCATTCCATTCCTTTCCATTCCATTGCATTCCATTGCATTCCATTCCATTCCTTTCCATTCCATTCCATTCCATTCCACTCCACTCCACTCCACTCCACTCCATTCCACTCCACTCCACTCCGGTACATTCCATTCCATTCCATTCCATTCCATTCCATTCCATTCCATTCCGTGCTTCTCGGGTACATTCCGTTCCGTTCCATTCCATTCCATTCCATTCCATTCCGTTCCAGTGCACTCTACTCCACTCCACTCCACTCCACTCCACTCCGGTACATTCCATTCCATTCCATTCCATTCCATTCCATTCCATTTCCATTCCCATTCCATTTCCATTCCCGTTCCATTTCCATTCCCGTTTCTTTTCCATTCCCGTTCCATTTCCATTCCAGTTCCATTACCATTCCCGTTCCATTTCCATTCCCGATCCATTTCCATTCCCGTTCCATTTCCATTCCCGTTCCATTTCCATTCCCGTTCCGTTACCATTCCAGTTCCATTTCCGTTCCCGTTCCGTTTCCGTTCCCGTTCCATTTCCGTTCTCCTTCCGTTTCCGTTCCCGTTCCATTTCCATTCCCGTTCCATTTCCATTCCCTTTCCATTTCCATTCCCGTTCCATTTCCATTCCCTTTCCATTTCCATTTCATTCCATTCCATTCTGCTCGGGTACATTCCATTCCATTCCATTGCATTCCATTCCGTTCTGCTCCTGTCCATTCCATTCCATTCCATTCCGTTCCATTCCGTTCTACTCGGGTAGATTCCATTCCATTCCATTCCATTCCATTCCATTCCATTCCATTCCATTCCATTCTACTGGTGTCCATTCCATTCCATTCCATTCCATTCCATTCCATTCCATTCCATTGCATTCCATTCCATTCCATTCCATTCCGTTCTGTTCTACTCGGTTACATTCCATTCAATTCCATTCCATTCCGTTCTACTCGGGTAGATTCCATTCCATTCCATTCCATTCCTCTCCATTCCATTGCATTCCATTGCATTGCATTGCACTCAATTCCATTCCATTCCATTCCATTCCATTCCATTCCATTCCATTCCATTCCGTTCCGTTCAACTCGGTTACATTCCATTCAATTACATTCCATTCCGTTCTACTCGGTTACATACCATTCCATTCCATTCCATTCCATTCCAATCCATTCCATTCCATTCCATTCCGTTCTACTCGTGTACATTCCATTCCATTCCATTCCATTCCATTCCATTCCATTCCATTCCATTGCATTCCGTTCTACTTTGGTACATTCCATTCCATTCCATTCCATTCCATTCCATTCCATTCCATTCCATTCCATTCCATTCCATTCTACTCAGGTTGATTCCATTCTATTCCATTCCATTCCATTCCATTCCATTCCATTCCATTCCATTCCATAGAATTCCATTCCATTCCATTCCATTCCATGGAATTCCATTCCATTCCATTCCATTCCATGGAATTCCATTCCATTCCATTCCATTCCATGGAATTCCATTCCATTCCATTCCATGGAATTCCATTCCATTCCATTCCATTCCATGGAATTCCATTCCATTCCATTCCATTCCATTCCATTCCATTCCATTCCATTCCATTGAATTCCATTCCGTTCCATTCCATTCCATTGAATTCCATTCCATTCCATTCCATTCCATTCCATTCCATTCCATTGAATTCCATTCCATTGAATTCCATTCCATTCCATTCCATTCCATTCCATTCCATCCCATTCCATTCCATTCCATTCCATTCCGTTCTACTCGGGTTGATTCCATTCTATTCCATTCCATTCCATTCGATCCCATTTGATTCCATTCGATTCCATTCAATTCCATTCGATTCCATTCCATTCCACTCCATTCCATTCCATTGAATTCCATTCCATTCCATTCCATTCCATTCCATTCCATTCCATGGAATTCCATTCCATTCCATTCCATTCCATTCCATAGAATTCCATTCCATTCCATTCCATTCCATTGAATTCCGTTCCATTCCATTCCATTCCGTTCCGTTCCGTTCCGTTCCGTTCCGTTGCGTTCCGTTCCGTTCCGTTGTGTTCCGTTCCGTTCTACTCGGGATGATTCCATTCTATTCCATTCCATTCCAATCCATTCCATTCCATTCCATTGAATTCCATTCCATTCCATTCCATTCCATTCCATTCCATTCCATTCCATTGAATTCCATTCCATTCCATTCCATTCCATTCCATTCCATTCCATTCCATTGAATTCCATTCCATTCCAATCCATTCCATCGAATTCCGTTCCATTCCATTCCATTCCGTTCCGTTCCGTCCCGTTCCGTTCCGTTCCGTTCCGTTGCGTTCCGTTCCGTTCTACTCGGGTTGATTCCATTCTATTCCATTCCATTCCATTCGATTCCATTCGATTCCATTCGATTCCACTCCATTCCATTCCATAGAATTCCATTCCATTCCATTCCATTCCATTGAATTCCATTCCATTCCATTCCATTCCATTGAATTCCATTCCATTCCATTCCATTCCATTGAATTCCATTCCATTCCATTCCATTCCATTCCATTCCATTCCATTCCATTCTACTGTTGTCCATTCCATTCCATTCCATTCCATTCCATTCCATTCCATTCCATTCCATTCCATTCCTTTCCATTCCATTGCATTCCATTGCATTCCATTCCATTCCATTCCATTCCATTCCATTCCATTCCACTCCACACCACTCCACTCCACTCCATTCCACTCCAATCCACTCCGGTACATTCCATTCCATTCCATTCCATTCCATTCCATTCCATTCCATTCCATTCCGTGCTTCTCGGGTACATTCCGTTCCGTTCCATTCCATTCCATTCCATTCCATTCCCTTCCAGTGCACTCTACTCCACTCCACTCCACTCCACTCCGGTACATTCCATTCCATTCCATTCCATTCCATTCCATTCCATTTCCATTCCCATTCCATTTCCATTCCCGTTCCATTTCCATTCCCGTTTCTTTTCCATTCCCGTTCCATTTCCATACCCGTTCCATTACCATTCCCGTTCCATTTCCATTCCCGATCCATTTCCATTCCCGTTCCTTTTCCATTCCCGTTCCATTTCCATTCCTGTTCCGTTACCATTCCCGTTCCATTTCCGTTCCCGTTCCGTTTCCGCTCCCGTTCCATTTCCGTTCTCGTTCCGTTTCCGTTCCCGTTCCATTTCCATTCCCGTTCCATTTCCGTTCCCGTTCCATTTCCATTCCCGTTCCATTTCCATTCCCTTTCCATTTCCATTTCATTCCATTCCGTTCTGCTCGGGTACATTCCATTCCATTCCATTGCATTCCATTCCGTTCTGCTCCTGTCCATTCCATTCCATTCCATTCCATTCCATTCCATTCCATTCCATTCCATTCCATTCTACTGGTGTCCATTCCATTCCATTCCATTCCATTCCATTCCATTCCATTCCATTCCATTGCATTCCATTCCATTCCATTCCATTGCATTCCGTTCCGTTCTACTCGGTTACATTCAATTCAATTCCATTCCATTCCGTTCTACTCGGGTAGATTCCATTCCATTCCATTCCATTCCTTTCCATTCCATTGCATTCCATTGCATTGCATTGCACTCAATTCCATTCCATTCCATTCCATTCCATTCCATAGAATTCCGTTCCATTCCATTCCATTCCAATCCACTCCATTCCATTCCATTCCATTCCATTCCATTCCATTCCATTCCATTCAATTCTACTCGGGTTGATTGCATTCTATTCCATTCCATTCCATTCGATTCCATTCGATTCCATTCGATTCCATTCGATTCCATTCCATTCCATTCCATTCCATTCCATTCCATTGAATTCCATTCCATTCCATTCCATTCCATTCCATTCCATTGAATTCCATTCCATTCCATTCCATTCCATTCCATTCCATTCCATTCCATTCCATTGAATTCCATTCCGTTCCATTCCATTCCATTGAATTCCGTTCCATTCCACTCCATTCCATTCCGTTCCGTTCCGTTCCGTTCCGTTCCCTTCCGTTGCGTTCCGCTCCGTTCTACTCGGGTTGATTCCATTCTATTCCATTCCAGTCCATTCGATCCCATTCGATTCCATTCGATTCCATTCGATTCCATTTGATTCCACTCCATTCCATTCCATAGAATTCCATTCCATTCCATTCCATTCCATTCCATTCCATTCCATTCCATTCCATTGAATTCCATTCCATTCCATTCCATTCCATGGAATTCCATTCCATTCCATTCCATTCCATTCCATAGAATTCCATTCCATTCCATTCCATTCCATTGAATTCCGTTCCATTCCATTCCATTCCGTTCCGTTCCATTCCGTTCCGTTCCGTTGCGTTCCGTTCCGTTCCGTTGTGTTCCGTTCCGTTCTACTCGGGTTGATTCCATTCTATTCCATTCCATTCCAATCAATTCCATTCCATTCCATTGAATTCCATTCCATTCCATTCCATTCCATTCCATTCCATTCCATTCCATTCCATTCCATTGAATTCCATTCCATTCCATTCCATTCCATTCCATTCCATTCCATTGAATTCCATTCCATTCCATTCCATTCCATGGAATTCCGTTCCATTCCATTCCATTCCGTTCCGTTCCGTCCCGTTCCGTTCCGTTCCGTTCCGTTGCGTTCCGTTCCGTTCTACTCGGGTTGATTCCATTCTATTCCATTCCATTCCATTCGATTTCATTCCACTCCATTCCATTCCATAGAATTCCATTCCATTCCATTCCATTCCATTCCATTGAATTCCATTCCATTCCATTCCATTCCATTGAATTCCATTCCATTCCATTCCATTCCATTGAATTCCATTCCATTCCATTCCATTCCATTCCATTCCATTCCATTCCATTCCATTCTACTGGTGTCCATTCCATTCCATTCCATTCCATTCCATTCCATTCCATTCCATTCCTTTCCATTCCATTGCATTCCATTGCATTCCATTCCATTCCATTCCATTCCATTCCATTCCATTCCATTCCACTCCACTCCACTCCACTCCACTCCATTCCACTCCACTCCACTCCGGTACATTCCATTCCATTCCATTCCATTCCATTCCATTCCATTCCGTGCTTCTCGGGTACATTCCGTTCCGTTCCATTCCATTCCATTCCATTCCATTCCATTCCGTTCCAGTGCACTCTACTCCACTCCACTCCACTCCACTCCACTCCGGTACATTCCATTCCATTCCATTCCATTCCATTCCATTCCATTCCATTTCCATTCCCATTCCATTTCCATTCCCGTTCCATTTCCATTCCCGTTTCTTTTCCATTACCGTTCCATTTCCATTCCAGTTCCATTACCATTCCCGTTCCATTTCCATTCCCGATCCATTTCCATTCCCGTTCCATTTCCATTCCCGTTCCATTTCCATTCCCGTTCCGTTACCATTCCCGTTCCATTTCCGTTCCCGTTCCGTTTCCGTTCCCGTTCCATTTCCGTTCTCGTTCCGTTTCCGTTCCCGTTCCATTTCCATTCCCGTTCCATTTCCATTCCCTTTCCATTTCCATTTCATTCCATTCCATTCTGCTCGGGTACATTCCATTCCATTCCATTGCATTCCATTCCGTTCTGCTCCTGTCCATTCCATTCCATTCCATTCCATTCCATTCCATTCCATTCCATTCCATTCCATTCTACTGTTGTCCATTCCATTCCATTCCATTCCATTCCATTCCATTGCATTCCATTCCATTCCATTCCATTCCGTTCCGTTCTACTCGGTTACATTCCATTCAATTCCATTCCATTCCGTTCTACTCGGGTAGATTCCATTCCATTCCATTCCATTCCTTTCCATTCCATTGCATTCCATTGCATTGCATTGCACTCAATTCCATTCCATTCCATTCCATTCCATTCCATTCCATTCCATTCCATTCCGTTCCGTTCAACTCGGTTACATTCCATTCAATTACATTCCATTCCGTTCTACTCGGTTACATTCCATTCCATTCCATTCCATTCCATTCCAATCCATTCCATTCCATTCCATTCCGTTCTACTCGTGTACATTCCATTCCATTCCATTCCATTCCATTCCATTCCATTCCATTCCATTCCATTCCATTCCATTCCGTTCTACTTTGGTACATTCCATTCCATTCCATTCCATTCCATTCCATTCCATTCCATTCCATTCCATTCCGTTCTACTCAGGTTGATTCCATTCTATTCCATTCCATTCCATTCCATTCCATTCCATTCCATTCCATTCCATTCCATTCCATTGAATTCCATTCCATTCCATGGAATTCCATTCCATTCCATTCCATTCCATTCCATTCCATTCCATTCCATTGAATTCCATTCCGTTCCATTCCATTCCATTGAATTCCATTCCATTCCATTCCATTCCATTCCATTCCATTCCATTCCATTCCATTCCATTCCATTGAATTCCATTCCATTCCATTCCATTCCATTCCATTCCATCCCATTCCATTCCATTCCATTCCATTCCGTTCTACTCGGGTTGATTCCATTCTATTCCATTCCATTCCATTCGATCCCATTTGATTCCATTCGATTCCATTCAATTCCATTCGATTCCATTCCATTCCACTCCGTTCCATTCCATTGAATTCCATTCCATTCCATTCCATTCCATTCCATTCCATGGAATTCCATTCCGTTCCATTCCATTCCATTCCATAGAATTCCATTCCATTCCATTCCATTCCATTGAATTCCGTTCCATTCCATTCCATTCCATTCCATTCCGTTCCGTTCCGTTCCGTTCCGTTCCGTTGCGTTCCGTTCCGTTCCGTTGTGTTCCGTTCCGTTCTACTCGGGTTGATTCCATTCTATTCCATTCCATTCCAATCCATTCCATTCCATTCCATAGAATTCCATTCCATTCCATTCCATTCCATTCCATTCCATTCCATTCCAATGAATTCCATTCCATTCCATTCCATTCCATTCCATTCCATTCCATTCCATTCCATTGAATTCCATTCCATTCCATTCCATTCCATGGAATTCCGTTCCATTCCATTCCATTCCGTTCCGTTCCGTCCCGTTCCGTTCCGTTCCGTTCCGTTGCGTTCCGTTCCGTTCTACTCGGGTTGATTCCATTCTATTCCATTCCATTCCATTCGATTCCATTCGATTCCATTCGATTCCACTCCATTCCATTCCATAGAATTCCATTCCATTCCATTGAATTCCATTCCATTCCATTCCATTCCATTGAATTCCATTCCATTCCATTGAATTCCATTCCATTCCATTCCATTCCATTCCATTCCATTCCATTCCATTCCATTCCATTCCATTCCATTCCATTCTACTGTTGTCCATTCCATTCCATTCCATTCCATTCCATTCCATTCCATTCCATTCCATTCCATTCCTTTCCATTCCATTGCATTCCATTGCATTCCATTCCATTCCATTCCATTCCATTCCATTCCATTCCATTCCATTCCACTCCATACCACTCCACTCCACTCCATTCCACTCCACTCCACTCCGGTACATTCCATTCCATTCCATTCCATTCCATTCCATTCCATTCCATTCCGTGCTTCTCGGGTACATTCCGTTCCGTTCCATTCCATTCCATTCCATTCCATTCCGTTGCAGTGCACTCTACTCCACTCCACTCCACTCCACTCCGGTACATTCCATTCCATTCCATTCCATTCCATTCCATTCCATTTCCATTCCCATTCCATTTCCATTCCCGTTCCATTTCCATTCCCGTTTCTTTTCCATTCCCGTTCCATTTCCATTCCCGTTCCATTACCATTCCCGTTCCATTTCCATTCCCGATCCATTTCCATTCCCGTTCCTTTTGCATTCCCGTTCCATTTCCATTCCTGTTCCGTTACCATTCCCGTTCCATTTCCGTTCCCGTTCCGTTTCCGTTCCCGTTCCATTTCCCTTCTCGTTCCGTTTCCGTTCCCGTTCCATTTCCATTCCCGTTCTATTTCCGTTCCCGTTCCATTTCCATTCCCGTTCCATTTCCATTCCCTTTCCATTTCCATTTCATTCCATTCCGTTCTGCTCGGGTACATTCCATTCCATTCCATTGCATTCCATTCCGTTCTGCTCCTGTCCATTCCATTCCATTCCATTCCGTTCCATTCCGTTCTACTCGGGTAGATTCCATTCCATTCCATTCCATTCCATTCCATTCCATTCCATTCCATTCCATTCTACTGTTGTCCATTCCATTCCATTCCATTCCATTCCATTCCATTCCATTCCATTGCATTCCATTCCATTCCATTCCATTCCATTCCATTCCGTTCCGTTCTACTCGGTTACATTCCATTCAATTCCATTCCATTCCGTTCTACTCGGGTAGATTCCATTCCATTCCATTCCATTCCTTTCCATTCCATTGCATTCCATTGCATTGCATTGCACTCAATTCCTTTCCATTCCATTCCATTCCATTCCATTCCATTCCGTTCCGTTCAACCCGGTTACATTCCATTGAATTACATTCCATTCCGTTCTACTCGGTTACATTCCATTCCATTCCATTCCATTCCATTCCAATCCATTCCATTCCATTCCATTCCGTTCTACTCGGGTACATTCCATTCCATTCCATTCCATTCCATTCCATTCCATTCCATTCCATTCCGTTCTACTTTGGTACATTCCATTCCATTCCATTCCATTCCATTCCATTCCATTCCATTCCATTCCATTACATTCCATTCCATTCGATTCCATTCCATTCCATTCCACTCCATTCCATGGAATTCCATTCCATTCCATTCCATTCCATTCCATTCCATTCCATTGAATTCCATTCCATTCCATTCCATTGAATTCCATTCCGTTCCATTCCATTCCTTAGAATTCCATTCCATTCCATTCCATTCCATTCCATTCCATTCCATTCCATTCCATTCCATTGAATTCCATTCCATTCCATTCCATTCCATTCCATCCCATTCCATTCCATTCCATTCCATTCCGTTCTACTAGGGTTGATTCCATTCTATTCCATTCCATTCCATTCGATCCCATTTGATTCCATTCGATTCCATTCAATTCCATTCGATTCCATTCCATTCCACTCCATTCCATTCCATTGAATTCCATTCCATTCCATTCCATTCCATTCCATTCCATTGAATTCCATTCCATTCCATTCCATTGAATTCCATTCCGTTCCATTCCATTCCATTGAATTCCATTCCATTCCATTCCATTCCATTGAATTCCATTCCATTCCATTCCATTGAATTCCGTTCCATTCCATTCCATTCCGTTCCGTTCCGTTCCGTTCCGTTCCGTTGCGTTCCGTTCCGTTCCGTTGTGTTCCGTTCCGTTCTACTCGGGATGATTCCATTCTATTCCATTCCATTCCAATCCATTCCATTCCATTCCATTGAATTCCATTCCATTCCATTCCATTCCATTCCATTCCATTCCATTCCATTGAATTCCATTCCATTCCATTCCATTCCATTCCATTGAATTCCATTCCATTCCAATCCATTCCATGGAATTCCGTTCCATTCCATTCCATTCCGTTCCGTTCCGTCCCGTTCCGTTCCGTTCCGTTCCGTTGCGTTCCGTTCCGTTCTACTCGGGTTGATTCCATTCTATTCCATTCCATTCCATTCCATTCCATTCGATTCCATTCGATTCCACTCCATTCCATTCCATAGAATTCCATTCCATTCCATTCCATTCCATTGAATTCCATTCCATTCCATTCCATTCCATTGAATTCCATTCCATTCCATTCCATTCCATTGAATTCCATTCCATTCCATTCCATTCCATTCCATTCCATTCCATTCCATTCCATTCCATTCTACTGTTGTCCATTCCATTCCATTCCATTCCATTCCATTCCATTCCATTCCATTCCATTCCATTCCTTTCCATTCCATTGCATTCCATTGCATTCCATTCCATTCCATTCCATTCCATTCCACTCCACACCACTCCACTCCACTCCATTCCACTCCACTCCACTCCGGTACATTCCATTCCATTCCATTCCATTCCATTCCATTCCATTCCATTCCATTCCATTCAGTGCTTCTCGGGTACATTCCGTTCCGTTCCATTCCATTCCATTCCATTCCATTCCATTCCGTTCCAGTGCACTCTACTCCACTCCACTCCACTCCACTCCGGTACATTCCATTCCATTCCATTCCATTCCATTCCATTCCATTTCCATTCCCATTCCATTTCCATTCCCGTTCCATTTCCATTCCCGTTTCTTTTCCATTCCCGTTCCATTTCCATTCCCTTTCCATTACCATTCCCGTTCCATTTCCATTCCCGATCCATTTCCATTCCCGTTCCTTTTCCATTCCCGTTCCATTTCCATTCCTGTTCTGTTACCATTCCCGTTCCATTTCCGTTCCCGTTCCGTTTCCGTTCCCGTTCCATTTCCGTTCTCGTTCCGTTTCCGTTCCCGTTCCATTTCCATTCCCGTTCCATTTCCGTTCCCGTTCCATTTCCATTCCCGTTCCATTTCCATTCCCTTTCCATTTCCATTTCATTCCATTCCGTTCTGCTCGGGTACATTCCATTCCATTCCATTGCATTCCATTCCGTTCTGCTCCTGTCCATTCCATTCCATTCCATTCCGTTCCATTCCGTTCTACTCGGGTAGATTCCATTCCATTCCATTCCATTCCATTCCATTCCATTCCATTCCATTCTACTGGTGTCCATTCCATTCCATTCCATTCCATTCCATTCCATTCCATTCCATTGCATTCCATTCCATTCCATTCCATTCCATTCCATTCCGTTCCGTTCTACTCGGTTACATTCCATTCCATTCCATTCCATTCCGTTCTACTCGGGTAGATTCCATTCCATTCCATTCCATTCCTTTCCATTCCATTGCATTCCATTGCATTGCATTGCACTCAATTCCATTCCATTCCATTCCATTCCATTCCATAGAATTCCGTTCCATTCCATTCCATTCCATTCCATTCCATTCCATTCCATTCCATTCCATTCCATTCCATTGAATTCCATTCCGTTCCATTCCATTCCATTGAATTCCGTTCCATTCCACTCCATTCCATTCCGTTCCGTTCCGTTCCGTTCCGTTCCCTTCCGTTGCGTTCCGCTCCGTTCTACTCGGGTTGATTCCATTCTATTCCATTCCAGTCCATTCGATCCCATTCGATTCCATTCGATTCCATTCGATTCCATTCGATTCCACTCCATTCCATTCCATAGAATTCCATTCCATTCCATTCCATTCCATTGAATTCCGTTCCATTCCATTCCATTCCGTTCCGTTCCGTCCCGTTCCATTCCATTCCGTTCCGTTGCGTGCCGTTCTGTTCTACTCGGGATGATTCCATTCTATTCCATTCCATTCCATTCCATTCCATTCGATACCAATTGATTCCATTCGATTCCATTCGATTCCATTCCATTCCATTCCATTGAATTCCATTCCGTTCCACTCCATTCCATTCCATTCCATTGAATTCCATTCCAATCCATTCCATTCCATTCCATTCCATTGAATTCCATTCCATTCCATTCCATTCCATTCCATAGAATTCCATTCCATTCCATTCCATTCCATTCCATTGAATTCCATTCCATTCCATTCCATAGAATTCCGTTCCATTCCATTCCATTCCATTCCATTCCATTCCATTCCATTCCATTCCATTCCATTTGAATTCCATTCCATTCCATTCCATTCCATTCTATTCCATTCCATTCCATTCCATTCCATTCCATTCCATTCCATTCCATTCCATTCTACTCGGGTTGATTGCATTCTATTCCATTCCATTCCATTCGATTCCATTCGATTCCATTCGATTCCATTCCATTCCATTCCATTGAATTCCATTCCATTCCATTCCATTCCATTCCATTGCATTCCATTCCATTCCATTCCATTCCATTCCATTCCATTCCATTCCATTTGAATTCCATTCCATTCCATTCCATTCCATTCCATTCCATTCCATTTGAATTCCATTCCATTCCAATCCATTCCATTCCATTCCATTCCATTCCATTCCATTCCATTCCATTCCATTCCATTGAATTCCATTCCATTCCATTCCATTCCATTCCATTGAATTCCATTCCATTCCATTCCATTCCATTCCATTCCATTCCATTCCATTCCATTCCATTCCATTGAATTCCATTCCGTTCCATTCCATTCCATTGAATTCCGTTCCATTCCACTCCATTCCATTCCGTTCCGTTCCGTTCCGTTCCGTTCCCTTCCGTTGCGTTCCGCTCTGTTCTACTCGGGTTGATTCCATTCTATTCCATTCCAGTCCATTCGATCCCATTCGATTGCATTCGATTCCATTCGATTCCATTCGATTCCACTCCATTCCATTCCATAGAATTCCATTCCATTCCATTCCATTCCATTCCATTCCATTCCATTCCATTCCATTCCATTGAATTCCATTCCATTCCATTCCATTCCATGGAATTCCATTCCATTCCATTCCATTCCAATCCATAGAATTCCATTCTATTCCATTCCATTCCATTGAATTCCGTTCCATTCCATTCCATTCCGTTCCGTTCCGTTCCGTTCCGTTCCGTTGCGTTCCGTTCCGTTCCGTTGTGTTCCGTTCCGTTCTACTCGGGTTGATTCCATTCTATTCCATTCCATTCCAATCCATTCCATTCCATTCCATTGAATTCCATTCCATTCCATTCCATTCCATTCCATTCCATTCCATAGAATTCCATTCCATTTCATTCCATTCCATTCCATTCCATTCCATTCCATTCCATTCCATTCCATTCCATTCCATTGAATTCCATTCCATTCCATTCCATGGAATTCCGTTCCATTCCATTCCATTCCGTTCCGTTCCGTTCCTTTCCGCTCCGTTGCGTTCCGTTCCGTTCTACTCGGGTTGATTCCATTCTATTCCATTCCTTTCCATTCGATTCCATTCGATTCCATTCGATTCCATTCCATTCCTTTCCATTGAATTCCATTCCATTCCATTCCATTCCATTGAATTCCATTCCATTCCATTCCATTCCATTCCATTCCATTGAATTCCATTCCATTCCATTCCATTCCATTCCATAGAATTCCATTCCGTTCCATTCCATTCCATTGAATTCCGTTCCATTCCATTCCATTCCATTCCATTCCATTCCATTCCATTGAATTCCATTCCATTCCATTCCATAGAATTCCATTCCGTTCCATTCCATTCCATTCCATTCAATTCCATTCCATTCCATTCCATTCCATTCCATTTGAATTCCATTCCGTTCCATTCCATTCCATTCCCTTCCATTCCATTCCATTCCATTCTACTCGGGTTGATTCCATTCTATTCCATTCCATTCCATTCGATTCCATTCGATTCGATTCGATTCCATTCCATTCCATTCCATTCCATTCCATTCCGTTCTACTCGGGTTGATTCCATTCTATTCCATTCCATTCCATTCGATTCCATTCGATTCCATTCGATTCCATTCGATTCCATTCCATTCCATAGAATTCCATTCCATTCCATTCCATTCCATTCCATTGAATTCCATTCCATTCCATTCCATTACATTCCATTTCATTGAATTCCATTCAATTCCATTCCATTCCATTCCATTCCATTGAATTCCATTCCATTCCATTCCATTCCATTCCATTCCATTCCATTCCATTCCATTCTACTCGGGTTGATTCCATTCTATTCCATTCCATTCCATTCGATCCCATTCGATTCCATTCGATTCCGTTCCATTCCATTCCATTCCATTCCATTCCATTCCATTCCATTGAATTCCATTCCATTCCATTCCATTGAATTCCGTTCCATTCCATTCCATTCCGTTCCGTTCCGTCCCGTTGCATTCCATTCCGTTCCATTGCGTGCCGTTCTGTTCTACTCGGGATGATTCCATTCTATTCCATTCCATTCCATTCCATTCCATTCGATACCAATTGATTCCATTCGATTCCATTCGATTCCATTCCATTCCATTCCATTGAATTCCATTCCGTTCCACTCCATTCCATTCCATTGAATTCCATTCCATTCCATTCCATAGAATTCCGTTCCATTCCATTCCATTCCATTCCATTCCATTCCATTCCATTCCATTCCATTTGAATTCCATTCCATTCCATTCCATTCCATTCTATTCCATTCCATTCCATTCCATTCCATTCCATTCCATTCCATTCTACTCGGGTTGATTGCATTCTATTCCATTCCATTCCATTCGATTCCATTCGATTCCATTCGATTCCATTCCATTCCATTCCATTGAATTCCATTCCATTCCATTCCATTCCATTCCATTCCATTCCATGGAATTCCATTCCATTCCATTCCATTCCATTTGAATTCCATTCCATTCCATTCCATTCCATTCCATTCCATTCCATTCCATTCCATTCGATTCCATTCGATTCCATTCCATTCCATTCCATTCTACTCCATTCCATTCCATTCGATTCCATTCCATTCCATTCCTTTCCGTTCCATTCCATTCGATTCCATTCCATTCCATTCCATTCCGTTCTACTCGGGTTCATTCCATTCCATTCCATTCCTTTCCATTCTATTGCATTGAATTCCTTTCCATTCCATTCCAATCCATTCCTTTCTTCTCGGGTTGATTCCATTCCATTCCATTCCATTCCATTCCATTCGATTCCATTCGATTCCATTCCATTCCATTCCATTGTACTCCATTCCATTCCATTCTATTCCATTCCATTCCATTCCATTCTGTTCCATTCCATTCGATTCCAATCGATTCCATTCCATTCCATTCCATTCCGTTCTACTCGGGTTCATTCCATTCCATTCCATTCCATTCCATTCCATTGCATTCCATTCCATTCTACTCGGGTTGATTCCATTCCATTCCATTCCATTCCATTCCATTCAATTCCATTCGATTCCATTCGATTCCATTCCATTCCATTCCAATCCATTCCATTCTACCCGGGTTGATTCCATTCCACTCCATTCCATTCAATTCCATTCCATTCCATTCCGTTCAACTCGGGTTCATTCCATTCCATTCCATTCCATTCCATTCTATTCCATTGAATTCCATTCCATTCCATTCCATTCCATTCCATTCCATTCCATTCCATTGAATTCCATTGAATTACATTCCATTCCATTACATGGAATTCCATTCCATTCCACTCCATTCCATTCCACTCCACTCCACTCCACTCCACTCCACTGCACTCCACTCCACTCCACTCCATTCCATTCCATTCCATTCCATTGAATTCCATTGAATTCCATTCCATTGAATTCCATTCCGTTCTGTTCCGTTCCGTTCCGTTCCGTTCCGCTCTACTCGGGTTGATTCCATTCTATTCCATTCCATTCCATTCGATTCCATTCGATTCCATCCGATTCCATTCGATTCCATTCGATTCCATTCCATTCCATTCCATTCCATTCCATTCCATTCCATTCCATTCCATTGAATTCCATTCCATTCCATTCCATTCCATTCCATTCCATTCCATTGAATTCCATTCCATTCCTTTCCATTCCATTCCACTCCATTCCATTCCACTCCACTCCACTCCACTCCACTCCACTCCACTAAACTCCACTCCATTCCATTCCATTCCATTCCATTGAATTCCATTGAATTCCATTCCATTGAATTCCATTGAATTCAATTCCATTGAATTCCATTCCGTTCCGTTCCGTTCCGTTCCGTTCCGCTCTACTCGGATTGATTCCATTCTATTCCATTCCATTCCATTCGATTCCATTCGATTCCATTCGATTCCATTCGATTCCATTCGATTCCATTCCATTCCATTCCATTCCATTCCATTCCATTCCATTCCATTCCATTGAATTCCATTCCATTCCATTCCATTCCATTCCATTCTATTCCATTCCATTGAATTCCATTCCGTTCCGTTCCGTTCCGTTCCGTTCCGCTCTACTCGGATTGATTCCATTCTATTCCATTCCATTCCATTCGATTCCATTCGATTCCATTCGATTCCATTCGATTCCATTCCATTCCATTCCATTCCATTCCATTCCATTCCATTCCATTCCATTGAATTCCATTCCATTCCATTCCATTCCATTCCATTCCATTCCATTCCATTCCATTCCATTGAATTCCATTCCATTCCATTCCATTCCATTCCATTCTATTCCATTCCATTGAATTCCATTCCATTCCTTTCCATTCCATTCCACTCCATTCCATTCCACTCCACTCCACTCCACTCCACTCCACTCCACTAAACTCCACTCCATTCCATTCCATTCCATTCCATTCTACTGGTGTCCATTCCATTCCATTACATTCCATTCCATTCCATTCCATTCCATTCCATTCCATTCCATTCCATTCCATTCCATTCCATTCCATTCCATTCCATTCCACTCCACTCCACTCCACTCCACTCCACTCCACTCCGGTACATTCCATTAAATTCCAATCCATTCCATTCCATTCGTGTAGATTCCATTCCATTCCATTCCATTCCATTCCATTCCATTCCATTCCATTTGTTTCTACTCGGGTAGATACCATTCCAGTCCATTCCATTCCTTCCATTCCATTGCATTCCATGGCATTGCATTCCATTCCATTCCGTTCCATTCCATTCCATTCTATTTCATTCCATTCCATTCCATTCCATTCCGTTCCGTTCTACTGGTGTCCATTCCATTCCATTCCATTCCATTCCATTCCATTCCATTCCATTCTACTCGGGTAGATTCCATTCCATTCCATTCCATTCCTTTCCTTTCCATTCCATTGCATTCCATTGCATTGCATTCCATTCCATTCAGTTCCATTCCATTCCATTCCATTCCATTCCATTCCATTCCATTCCATTCCGTTCTACTCGGGTACAATCCATTCCATTCCATTCCATTCCATTCCATTCCATTCCATTCCATTCCATTCCACTCGGGTACATTCCATTCCATTCCATTCCACTCCACTCCACTCCACTCCACTCCACTCCACTCCACTCCACTCCACTCCACTGTATTCCCTTCCATTCCACTCCATTGAATTCCATTGAATTCCATTCCATTGAATTCCATTCCATTGAATTCCATTCCGTTCCGTTCCTTTCCGTTCCGTTCCACTCTACTCGGTTGATTCCATTCGATTCCATTCGATTCCATTCGATTCAATTCGATTCCATTCGATTCCATTCGATTCCATTCGATTCCATTCCATTCCATTCCATTCCATTGAATTCCATTCCATTCCATTCCATTCCATTCCATTCCATTCCATTGAATTCCATTGAATTCCATTCCATAGAATTCCATTCCATTCCATTCCATTGAATTTCATTCCTTTCCATTCCATTCCATTCCATTCCATTCCATTCCATTCCTATGAATTCCATTCCATTCCATTCCATTCCATTCCACTCCATTCCACTCCACTCCACTCCACTCCACTCCACTCCACTCCACTCAATTCTATTCCATTCCACTCCATTGAATTCCATTGAATTCCATTCCATTGAATTCCATTCCGTTCCGTTCCGTTCCGTTCCGTTCCGCTCTACTCGGGTTGATTCCATTCTATTCCATTCCATTCCATTCGATTGCAATCGATTCCATTCGATTCCATTCGATTCCACTCGATTCCATTGCATTCCATTCCATTCCATTGAATTCCATTCCATTCCATTCCATTCCATTCCATTCCATTGAATTTCATTCCATTCCATTCCATCGAATTCCATTCCATTCCATTGAATTCCGTTCCATTCCATTCCATTCCATTCCATTCCATTCCATTCCATTCCATTCCAATCCAGTCCATTCCATTCCATTGCATTCCATTGCATTGCATTGCATTCCATTCCATTCCATTCCATTCCATTCCATTCTTTTCCATTCCATTCCATTCCATTCCATTCCATTCCATTCCATTCCGTTCTACTCGTGTCCATTCCATTCCGTTCAATTCCATTCCATTCCATTCCATTCCATTCCTTTCCATTCCATTGCATTCCATTGCATTCCATTGCATTCCATTGCATTCCATTCCATTCCATTCCATTCCATTCCACTCCACTCCACTCCACTCCACTCCACTCCACTCCAGTACATTCCATTCCATTCCATTCCATTCCATTCCATTCCATTCCATTCCATTCCACTCCGTTCTACTCGGGTACATTCCGTTCCGTTCCATCCCATTCCATTCCATTCCATTCCATTCCATTCCAGTGCACTCCACTCCACTGCACTCCACTCCACTCCGGAACATTCCATTCCATTCCATTCCATTCCATTCCATTCCATTCCATAACATTCCTTTCCCGTTCCATTTCCATTCCCGTTCCTTTTCCATTCCCGTTCCATTTCCATTCCCGTTCCATTTCCATTCCCGTTCCATTTCCATTCCCGTTCCATTTCCATTCCCGTTCCATTTCCATTCCCGTTCCATTTCCGTTCCCGTTCCATTTCCGTTCCCGTTCCATTTCCGTTCCCGTTCCATTTCCGTTCCCGATCCATTTCCTTTCCCGTTCCATTTCCGTTCCCGTTCCATTTCCGTTCCCGTTCCATTTCCGTTCCCGTTCCATTTCCGTTCCCCTTCCATTTCCGTTCCCGTTCCATTTCCGTTCCCGTTCCATTTCCGTTCCCGTTTCATTTCCGTTCCCGTTCCGTTTCCGTTCCCGTTCAATTTCCGTTCCCGTTCCATTTCCATTACCTTTCCATTTCCATTCCCGTTCCATTTCCATTCCTGATCTATTTCCTTTCCCATTCCATTTCCATTCCCATTCCATTTCCATTCCTATTCCATTTCCATTCCATTCCTTTCCGTTCTGCTCGGGTACATTCTATTCCATTCCATTCCATTCCATTCCATTCCATTCCATTCCATTCCGTTCTACTCGGGTAGATTCCATTCCATTCCATTCCTCTCCATTCCTTTCCAATCCATTGCATTCCATTGCATTGCATTGCATTCCATTCCATTCCATTCCATTTCATTCCATTCCATACCATTCCATTCCATTCCATTTCATTCCATTCCATACCATTCCATTCCATTCCATTTCATTCCATTCCGTTCCGTTCTACTTGGTTACATTCCATTCAATTCCATTCCATTCCGTTCTACTCGGTTACATTCCATTCCATTCCATTCCATTCCATTCCATTCCATTCCATTCCATTCCGTTCTACTCGGGTACATTCCATTCCATTCCATTACATTCCATTCCATTCCATTCCATTCCATTCCATTCCATTCCATTCCATTCGTGTCCATTCCATTCCATTCCATTCCATTCCATTTGTTTCTACTCGGGTAGATTCCATTCCAGTCCATTCCATTCCATTCCTTCCATTCCATTGCATTCCATGGCATTGCATTCCATTCCATTCCGTTCCATTCCATTCCATTCCATTTCATTCCGTTCCATTCCATTCCATTCCGTTCCGTTCTACTGGTGTCCATTCCATTCCATTCCATTCCATTCCATTCTACTCGGGTAGATTCCATTCCATTCCATTCCATTCCTTTCCTTTCCATTCCATTGCATTCCATTGCATTGCATTCCATTCCATTCAGTTCCATTCCATTCCATTCCATTCCATTCCATTCCATTCCATTCCATTACATTACATTACATTCTATTCGGGTACATTCCATTCCATTCCATTCCATTCTTTTCCATTCCATTCCATTCCATTCCATTCCATTCCATTCCATTCCATTCCATTCCGTTCTACTCGTGTCCATTCCATTCCATTCCATTCCATTCCATTCCTATCCATTCCATTGCATTCCATTGCATTCCTTTCCATTCCATTCCATTCCATTCCATTCCATTCCATTGCATTCCATTCCATTCCATTCCATAACATTCCATTCCCGTTCCATTTCCATTCCCGTTCCTTTTCCATTCCCGTTCCATTTCCGTTCCCGTTCCATTTCCGTTCCCGTTCCATTTCCATTCCCGTTTCATTTCCATTACCGTTCCATTTCCATTCCCGTTCTATTCCCATCCCCGATCCATTTCCATTGCCATTCCATTTCCATTCCCGTTCCATTTCCATTCCCGATCCATTTCCATTCCCATTCCATTTCCATTCCTGTTCCATTTCCATTCCCATTCCATTTCCATTCCATTCCATTCCATTCCATTCCATTCCGTTCCAGTGCACTCTACTCCACTCCACTCCACTCCACTCCACTCCGGTACATTCCATTCCATTCCATTCCATTCCATTCCATTCCATTTCCATTCCCATTCCATTTCCATTCCCGTTCCATTTCCATTCCCGTTTCTTTTCCATTCCCGTTCCATTTCCATTCCAGTTCCATTACCATTCCCGTTCCATTTCCATTCCCGATCCATTTCCATTCCCGTTCCATTTCCATTCCCGTTCCATTTCCATTCCCGTTCCGTTACCATTCCCGTTCCATTTCCGTTCCCGTTCCGTTTCCGTTCCCGTTCCATTTCCGTTCTCGTTCCGTTTCCGTTCCCGTTCCATTTCCATTCCCGTTCCATTTCCGTTCCCTTTCCATTTCCATTCCCGTTCCATTTCCATTCCCTTTCCATTTCCATTTCATTCCATTCCATTCTGCTCGGGTACATTCCATTCCATTCCATTGCATTCCATTCCGTTCTGCTCCTGTCCATTCCATTCCATTCCATTCCGTTCCATTCCGTTCTACTCGGGTAGATTCCATTCCATTCCATTCCATTCCATTCCATTCCATTCCATTCCATTCCATTCCATTCCATTCTACTGGTGTCCATTCCATTCCATTCCATTCCATTCCATTCCATTCCATTCCATTCCATTGCATTCCATTCCATTCCATTCCATTCCGTTCCGTTCTACTCGGTTACATTCCATTCAATTCCATTCCATTCCGTTCTACTCGGGTAGATTCCATTCCATTCCATTCCATTCCTTTCCATTCCATTGCATTCCATTGCATTGCATTGCACTCAATTCCATTCCATTCCATTCCATTCCATTCCATTCCATTCCATTCCGTTCCGTTCAACTAGGTTACATTCCATTCAATTACATTCCATTCCGTTCTACTCGGTTACATACCATTCCATTCCATTCCATTCCATTCCAATCCATTCCATTCCATTCCATTCCGTTCTACTCGTGTACATTCCATTCCATTCCATTCCATTCCATTCCATTCCATTCCATTCCATTCCATTCCATTCCATTCCGTTCTACTTTGGTACATTCCATTCCATTCCATTCCATTCCATTCCATTCCATTGATTCCATTCCATTCCATTCTACTCAGGTTGATTCCATTCCATTCCATTCCATTCCATTCCATTCCATACCATTCCATTCCATTCGATTCCATTCCATTCCATTCCATAGAATTCCATTCCATTCCATTCCATTCCATGGAATTCCATTCCATTCCATTCCATGGAATTCCATTCCATTCCATTCCATTCCATGGAATTCCATTCCATTCCATTCCATTCCATTCCATTCCATTCCATTGAATTCCATTCCGTTCCATTCCATTCCATTGAATTCCATTCCATTCCATTCCATTCCATTCCATTCCATTCCATTGAATTCCATTCCATTGAATTCCATTCCATTCCATTCCATTCCATTCCATTCCATCCCATTCCATTCCATTCCATTCCATTCCGTTCTACTCGGGTTGATTCCATTCTATTCCATTCCATTCCATTCGATCCCATTTGATTCCATTCGATTCCATTCAATTCCATTCGATTCCATTCCATTCCACTCCATTCCATTCCATAGAATTCCATTCCATTCCATTCCATTCCATTCCATTCCATTCCATGGAATTCCATTCCATTCCATTCCATTCCATTCCATAGAATTCCATTCCATTCCATTCCATTCCATTGAATTCCGTTCCATTCCATTCCATTCCGTTCCGTTCCGTTCCGTTCCGTTCCGTTGCGTTCCGTTCCGTTCCGTTGTGTTCCGTTCCGTTCTACTCGGGATGATTCCATTCTATTCCATTCCATTCCAATCCATTCCATTCCATTCCATTGAATTCCATTCCATTCCATTCCATTCCATTCCATTCCATTCCATTCCATTGAATTCCATTCCATTCCATTCCATTCCATTCCATTCCATTCCATTCCATTGAATTCCATTCCGTTCCATTCCATTCCATTGAATTCCGTTCCATTCCACTCCATTCCATTCCGTTCCGTTCCGTTCCGTTCCGTTCCCTTCCGTTGCGTTCCGCTCCGTTCTACTCGGGTTGATTCCATTCTATTCCATTCCAGTCCATTCGATCCCATTCGATTGCATTCGATTCCATTCGATTCCATTCGATTCCACTCCATTCCATTCCATAGAATTCCATTCCATTCCATTCCATTCCATTCCATTCCATTCCATTCCATTGAATTCCATTCCATTCCATTCCATTCCATGGAATTCCATTCCATTCCATTCCATTCCAATCCATAGAATTCCATTCCATTCCATTCCATTCCATTGAATTCCGTTCCATTCCATTCCGTTCCGTTCCGTTCCGTTCCGTTCCGTTGCGTTCCGTTCCGTTCCGTTGTGTTCCGTTCCGTTCTACTCGGGTTGATTCCATTCTATTCCATTCCATTCCAATCCATTCCATTCCATTCCATTCCATTCCATTCCATTCCATTCCATTCCATTCCATTCCATTCCATTCCATTCCATTGAATTCCATTCCATTCCATTCCATTCCATTCCATTCCATTCCATTGAATTCCATTCCATTCCATTCCATTCCATGGAATTCCGTTCCATTCCATTCCATTCCGTTCCGTTCCATCCCGTTCCGTTCCGTTCCGTTCCGTTGCGTTCCGTTCCGTTCTACTAGGGTTGATTCCATTCTATTCCATTCCATTCCATTCGATTCCATTCGATTCCATTCGATTCCACTCCATTCCATTCCATAGAATTCCATTCCATTCCATTCCATTCCATTGAATTCCATTCCATTCCATTGAATTCCATTCCATTCCATTCCATTCCATTGAATTCCATTCCATTCCATTCCATTCCATTCCATTCCATTCCATTCCATTCTACTGGTGTCCATTCCATTCCATTCCATTCCATTCCATTACATTCCATTCCATTCCTTTCCATTCCATTGCATTCCATTGCATTCCATTCCATTCCTTTCCATTCCATTCCATTCCATTCCACTCCACTCCACTCCACTCCACTCCATTCCACTCCACTCCACTCCGGTACATTCCATTCCATTCCATTCCATTCCATTCCATTCCATTCCATTCCGTGCTTCTCGGGTACATTCCGTTCCGTTCCATTCCATTCCATTCCATTCCATTCCGTTCCAGTGCACTCTACTCCACTCCACTCCACTCCACTCCACTCCGGTACATTCCATTCCATTCCATTCCATTCCATTCCATTCCATTTCCATTCCCATTCCATTTCCATTCCCGTTCCATTTCCATTCCCGTTTCTTTTCCATTCCCGTTCCATTTCCATTCCAGTTCCATTACCATTCCCGTTCCATTTCCATTCCCGATCCATTTCCATTCCCGTTCCATTTCCATTCCCGTTCCATTTCCATTCCCGTTCCGTTACCATTCCAGTTCCATTTCCGTTCCCGTTCCGTTTCCGTTCCCGTTCCATTTCCGTTCTCCTTCCGTTTCCGTTCCCGTTCCATTTCCATTCCCGTTCCATTTCCATTCCCTTTCCATTTCCATTCCCGTTCCATTTCCATTCCCTTTCCATTTCCATTTCATTCCATTCCATTCTGCTCGGGTACATTCCATTCCATTCCATTGCATTCCATTCCGTTCTGCTCCTGTCCATTCCATTCCATTCCATTCCGTTCCATTCCGTTCTACTCGGGTAGATTCCATTCCATTCCATTCCATTCCATTCCATTCCATTCCATTCCATTCCATTCTACTGGTGTCCATTCCATTCCATTCCATTCCATTCCATTCCATTCCATTCCATTGCATTCCATTCCATTCCATTCCATTCCGTTCTGTTCTACTCGGTTACATTCCATTCAATTCCATTCCATTCCGTTCTACTCGGGTAGATTCCATTCCATTCCATTCCATTCCTCTCCATTCCATTGCATTCCATTGCATTGCATTGCACTCAATTCCATTCCATTCCATTCCATTCCATTCCATTCCATTCCATTCCATTCCGTTCCGTTCAACTCGGTTACATTCCATTCAATTACATTCCATTCCGTTCTACTCGGTTACATACCATTCCATTCCATTCCATTCCATTCCAATCCATTCCATTCCATTCCATTCCGTTCTACTCGTGTACATTCCATTCCATTCCATTCCATTCCATTCCATTCCATTCCATTCCATTGCATTCCGTTCTACTTTGGTACATTCCATTCCATTCCATTCCATTCCATTCCATTCCATTCCATTCCATTCCATTCCATTCCATTCTACTCAGGTTGATTCCATTCTATTCCATTCCATTCCATTCCATTCCATTCCATTCCATTCCATTCCATAGAATTCCATTCCATTCCATTCCATTCCATGGAATTCCATTCCATTCCATTCCATTCCATGGAATTCCATTCCATTCCATTCCATTCCATGGAATTCCATTCCATTCCATTCCATGGAATTCCATTCCATTCCATTCCATTCCATGGAATTCCATTCCATTCCATTCCATTCCATTCCATTCCATTCCATTCCATTCCATTGAATTCCATTCCGTTCCATTCCATTCCATTGAATTCCATTCCATTCCATTCCATTCCATTCCATTCCATTCCATTCCATTGAATTCCATTCCATTGAATTCCATTCCATTCCATTCCATTCCATTCCATTCCATCCCATTCCATTCCATTCCATTCCATTCCGTTCTACTCGGGTTGATTCCATTCTATTCCATTCCATTCCATTCGATCCCATTTGATTCCATTCGATTCCATTCAATTCCATTCGATTCCATTCCATTCCACTCCATTCCATTCCATTGAATTCCATTCCATTCCATTCCATTCCATTCCATTCCATTCCATGGAATTCCATTCCATTCCATTCCATTCCATTCCATAGAATTCCATTCCATTCCATTCCATTCCATTGAATTCCGTTCCATTCCATTCCATTCCGTTCCGTTCCGTTCCGTTCCGTTCCGTTGCGTTCCGTTCCGTTCCGTTGTGTTCCGTTCCGTTCTACTCGGGATGATTCCATTCTATTCCATTCCATTCCAATCCATTCCATTCCATTCCATTGAATTCCATTCCATTCCATTCCATTCCATTCCATTCCATTCCATTCCATTGAATTCCATTCCATTCCATTCCATTCCATTCCATTCCATTCCATTCCATTGAATTCCATTCCATTCCAATCCATTCCATCGAATTCCGTTCCATTCCATTCCATTCCGTTCCGTTCCGTCCCGTTCCGTTCCGTTCCGTTCCGTTGCGTTCCGTTCCGTTCTACTCGGGTTGATTCCATTCTATTCCATTCCATTCCATTCGATTCCATTCGATTCCATTCGATTCCACTCCATTCCATTCCATAGAATTCCATTCCATTCCATTCCATTCCATTGAATTCCATTCCATTCCATTCCATTCCATTGAATTCCATTCCATTCCATTCCATTCCATTGAATTCCATTCCATTCCATTCCATTCCATTCCATTCCATTCCATTCCATTCTACTGTTGTCCATTCCATTCCATTCCATTCCATTCCATTCCATTCCATTCCATTCCATTCCATTCCTTTCCATTCCATTGCATTCCATTGCATTCCATTCCATTCCATTCCATTCCATTCCATTCCATTCCACTCCACACCACTCCACTCCACTCCATTCCACTCCAATCCACTCCGGTACATTCCATTCCATTCCATTCCATTCCATTCCATTCCATTCCATTCCATTCCGTGCTTCTCGGGTACATTCCGTTCCGTTCCATTCCATTCCATTCCATTCCATTCCCTTCCAGTGCACTCTACTCCACTCCACTCCACTCCACTCCGGTACATTCCATTCCATTCCATTCCATTCCATTCCATTCCATTTCCATTCCCATTCCATTTCCATTCCCGTTCCATTTCCATTCCCGTTTCTTTTCCATTCCCGTTCCATTTCCATACCCGTTCCATTACCATTCCCGTTCCATTTCCATTCCCGATCCATTTCCATTCCCGTTCCTTTTCCATTCCCGTTCCATTTCCATTCCTGTTCCGTTACCATTCCCGTTCCATTTCCGTTCCCGTTCCGTTTCCGCTCCCGTTCCATTTCCGTTCTCGTTCCGTTTCCGTTCCCGTTCCATTTCCATTCCCGTTCCATTTCCGTTCCCGTTCCATTTCCATTCCCGTTCCATTTCCATTCCCTTTCCATTTCCATTTCATTCCATTCCGTTCTGCTCGGGTACATTCCATTCCATTCCATTGCATTCCATTCCGTTCTGCTCCTGTCCATTCCATTCCATTCCATTCCATTCCATTCCATTCCATTCCATTCCATTCCATTCTACTGGTGTCCATTCCATTCCATTCCATTCCATTCCATTCCATTCCATTCCATTCCATTGCATTCCATTCCATTCCATTCCATTGCATTCCGTTCCGTTCTACTCGGTTACATTCAATTCAATTCCATTCCATTCCGTTCTACTCGGGTAGATTCCATTCCATTCCATTCCATTCCTTTCCATTCCATTGCATTCCATTGCATTGCATTGCACTCAATTCCATTCCATTCCATTCCATTCCATTCCATAGAATTCCGTTCCATTCCATTCCATTCCAATCCACTCCATTCCATTCCATTCCATTCCATTCCATTCCATTCCATTCCATTCAATTCTACTCGGGTTGATTGCATTCTATTCCATTCCATTCCATTCGATTCCATTCGATTCCATTCGATTCCATTCGATTCCATTCCATTCCATTCCATTCCATTCCATTCCATTGAATTCCATTCCATTCCATTCCATTCCATTCCATTCCATTGAATTCCATTCCATTCCATTCCATTCCATTCCATTCCATTCCATTCCATTCCATTGAATTCCATTCCGTTCCATTCCATTCCATTGAATTCCGTTCCATTCCACTCCATTCCATTCCGTTCCGTTCCGTTCCGTTCCGTTCCCTTCCGTTGCGTTCCGCTCCGTTCTACTCGGGTTGATTCCATTCTATTCCATTCCAGTCCATTCGATCCCATTCGATTCCATTCGATTCCATTCGATTCCATTTGATTCCACTCCATTCCATTCCATAGAATTCCATTCCATTCCATTCCATTCCATTCCATTCCATTCCATTCCATTCCATTGAATTCCATTCCATTCCATTCCATTCCATGGAATTCCATTCCATTCCATTCCATTCCATTCCATAGAATTCCATTCCATTCCATTCCATTCCATTGAATTCCGTTCCATTCCATTCCATTCCGTTCCGTTCCATTCCGTTCCGTTCCGTTGCGTTCCGTTCCGTTCCGTTGTGTTCCGTTCCGTTCTACTCGGGTTGATTCCATTCTATTCCATTCCATTCCAATCAATTCCATTCCATTCCATTGAATTCCATTCCATTCCATTCCATTCCATTCCATTCCATTCCATTCCATTCCATTCCATTGAATTCCATTCCATTCCATTCCATTCCATTCCATTCCATTCCATTGAATTCCATTCCATTCCATTCCATTCCATGGAATTCCGTTCCATTCCATTCCATTCCGTTCCGTTCCGTCCCGTTCCGTTCCGTTCCGTTCCGTTGCGTTCCGTTCCGTTCTACTCGGGTTGATTCCATTCTATTCCATTCCATTCCATTCGATTTCATTCCACTCCATTCCATTCCATAGAATTCCATTCCATTCCATTCCATTCCATTCCATTGAATTCCATTCCATTCCATTCCATTCCATTGAATTCCATTCCATTCCATTCCATTCCATTGAATTCCATTCCATTCCATTCCATTCCATTCCATTCCATTCCATTCCATTCCATTCCATTCTACTGGTGTCCATTCCATTCCATTCCATTCCATTCCATTCCATTCCATTCCATTCCTTTCCATTCCATTGCATTCCATTGCATTCCATTCCATTCCATTCCATTCCATTCCATTCCATTCCATTCCACTCCACTCCACTCCACTCCACTCCATTCCACTCCACTCCACTCCGGTACATTCCATTCCATTCCATTCCATTCCATTCCATTCCATTCCGTGCTTCTCGGGTACATTCCGTTCCGTTCCATTCCATTCCATTCCATTCCATTCCATTCCGTTCCAGTGCACTCTACTCCACTCCACTCCACTCCACTCCACTCCGGTACATTCCATTCCATTCCATTCCATTCCATTCCATTCCATTCCATTTCCATTCCCATTCCATTTCCATTCCCGTTCCATTTCCATTCCCGTTTCTTTTCCATTACCGTTCCATTTCCATTCCAGTTCCATTACCATTCCCGTTCCATTTCCATTCCCGATCCATTTCCATTCCCGTTCCATTTCCATTCCCGTTCCATTTCCATTCCCGTTCCGTTACCATTCCCGTTCCATTTCCGTTCCCGTTCCGTTTCCGTTCCCGTTCCATTTCCGTTCTCGTTCCGTTTCCGTTCCCGTTCCATTTCCATTCCCGTTCCATTTCCATTCCCTTTCCATTTCCATTTCATTCCATTCCATTCTGCTCGGGTACATTCCATTCCATTCCATTGCATTCCATTCCGTTCTGCTCCTGTCCATTCCATTCCATTCCATTCCATTCCATTCCATTCCATTCCATTCCATTCCATTCTACTGTTGTCCATTCCATTCCATTCCATTCCATTCCATTCCATTGCATTCCATTCCATTCCATTCCATTCCGTTCCGTTCTACTCGGTTACATTCCATTCAATTCCATTCCATTCCGTTCTACTCGGGTAGATTCCATTCCATTCCATTCCATTCCTTTCCATTCCATTGCATTCCATTGCATTGCATTGCACTCAATTCCATTCCATTCCATTCCATTCCATTCCATTCCATTCCATTCCATTCCGTTCCGTTCAACTCGGTTACATTCCATTCAATTACATTCCATTCCGTTCTACTCGGTTACATTCCATTCCATTCCATTCCATTCCATTCCAATCCATTCCATTCCATTCCATTCCGTTCTACTCGTGTACATTCCATTCCATTCCATTCCATTCCATTCCATTCCATTCCATTCCATTCCATTCCATTCCATTCCATTCCGTTCTACTTTGGTACATTCCATTCCATTCCATTCCATTCCATTCCATTCCATTCCATTCCATTCCATTCCGTTCTACTCAGGTTGATTCCATTCTATTCCATTCCATTCCATTCCATTCCATTCCATTCCATTCCATTCCATTCCATTCCATTGAATTCCATTCCATTCCATGGAATTCCATTCCATTCCATTCCATTCCATTCCATTCCATTCCATTCCATTGAATTCCATTCCGTTCCATTCCATTCCATTGAATTCCATTCCATTCCATTCCATTCCATTCCATTCCATTCCATTCCATTCCATTCCATTCCATTGAATTCCATTCCATTCCATTCCATTCCATTCCATTCCATCCCATTCCATTCCATTCCATTCCATTCCGTTCTACTCGGGTTGATTCCATTCTATTCCATTCCATTCCATTCGATCCCATTTGATTCCATTCGATTCCATTCAATTCCATTCGATTCCATTCCATTCCACTCCGTTCCATTCCATTGAATTCCATTCCATTCCATTCCATTCCATTCCATTCCATGGAATTCCATTCCGTTCCATTCCATTCCATTCCATAGAATTCCATTCCATTCCATTCCATTCCATTGAATTCCGTTCCATTCCATTCCATTCCATTCCATTCCGTTCCGTTCCGTTCCGTTCCGTTCCGTTGCGTTCCGTTCCGTTCCGTTGTGTTCCGTTCCGTTCTACTCGGGTTGATTCCATTCTATTCCATTCCATTCCAATCCATTCCATTCCATTCCATAGAATTCCATTCCATTCCATTCCATTCCATTCCATTCCATTCCATTCCAATGAATTCCATTCCATTCCATTCCATTCCATTCCATTCCATTCCATTCCATTCCATTCCATTGAATTCCATTCCATTCCATTCCATTCCATGGAATTCCGTTCCATTCCATTCCATTCCGTTCCGTTCCGTCCCGTTCCGTTCCGTTCCGTTCCGTTGCGTTCCGTTCCGTTCTACTCGGGTTGATTCCATTCTATTCCATTCCATTCCATTCGATTCCATTCGATTCCATTCGATTCCACTCCATTCCATTCCATAGAATTCCATTCCATTCCATTGAATTCCATTCCATTCCATTCCATTCCATTGAATTCCATTCCATTCCATTGAATTCCATTCCATTCCATTCCATTCCATTCCATTCCATTCCATTCCATTCCATTCCATTCCATTCCATTCCATTCTACTGTTGTCCATTCCATTCCATTCCATTCCATTCCATTCCATTCCATTCCATTCCATTCCTTTCCATTCCATTGCATTCCATTGCATTCCATTCCATTCCATTCCATTCCATTCCATTCCATTCCATTCCATTCCACTCCATACCACTCCACTCCACTCCATTCCACTCCACTCCACTCCGGTACATTCCATTCCATTCCATTCCATTCCATTCCATTCCATTCCATTCCGTGCTTCTCGGGTACATTCCGTTCCGTTCCATTCCATTCCATTCCATTCCATTCCGTTGCAGTGCACTCTACTCCACTCCACTCCACTCCACTCCGGTACATTCCATTCCATTCCATTCCATTCCATTCCATTCCATTTCCATTCCCATTCCATTTCCATTCCCGTTCCATTTCCATTCCCGTTTCTTTTCCATTCCCGTTCCATTTCCATTCCCGTTCCATTACCATTCCCGTTCCATTTCCATTCCCGATCCATTTCCATTCCCGTTCCTTTTGCATTCCCGTTCCATTTCCATTCCTGTTCCGTTACCATTCCCGTTCCATTTCCGTTCCCGTTCCGTTTCCGTTCCCGTTCCATTTCCCTTCTCGTTCCGTTTCCGTTCCCGTTCCATTTCCATTCCCGTTCTATTTCCGTTCCCGTTCCATTTCCATTCCCGTTCCATTTCCATTCCCTTTCCATTTCCATTTCATTCCATTCCGTTCTGCTCGGGTACATTCCATTCCATTCCATTGCATTCCATTCCGTTCTGCTCCTGTCCATTCCATTCCATTCCATTCCGTTCCATTCCGTTCTACTCGGGTAGATTCCATTCCATTCCATTCCATTCCATTCCATTCCATTCCATTCCATTCCATTCCATTCTACTGTTGTCCATTCCATTCCATTCCATTCCATTCCATTCCATTCCATTCCATTCCATTGCATTCCATTCCATTCCATTCCATTCCATTCCATTCCGTTCCGTTCTACTCGGTTACATTCCATTCAATTCCATTCCATTCCGTTCTACTCGGGTAGATTCCATTCCATTCCATTCCATTCCTTTCCATTCCATTGCATTCCATTGCATTGCATTGCACTCAATTCCTTTCCATTCCATTCCATTCCATTCCATTCCATTCCGTTCCGTTCAACCCGGTTACATTCCATTGAATTACATTCCATTCCGTTCTACTCGGTTACATTCCATTCCATTCCATTCCATTCCATTCCAATCCATTCCATTCCATTCCATTCCGTTCTACTCGGGTACATTCCATTCCATTCCATTCCATTCCATTCCATTCCATTCCATTCCATTCCGTTCTACTTTGGTACATTCCATTCCATTCCATTCCATTCCATTCCATTCCATTCCATTCCATTCCATTACATTCCATTCCATTCGATTCCATTCCATTCCATTCCACTCCATTCCATGGAATTCCATTCCATTCCATTCCATTCCATTCCATTCCATTCCATTGAATTCCATTCCATTCCATTCCATTGAATTCCATTCCGTTCCATTCCATTCCTTAGAATTCCATTCCATTCCATTCCATTCCATTCCATTCCATTCCATTCCATTCCATTCCATTGAATTCCATTCCATTCCATTCCATTCCATTCCATCCCATTCCATTCCATTCCATTCCATTCCGTTCTACTAGGGTTGATTCCATTCTATTCCATTCCATTCCATTCGATCCCATTTGATTCCATTCGATTCCATTCAATTCCATTCGATTCCATTCCATTCCACTCCATTCCATTCCATTGAATTCCATTCCATTCCATTCCATTCCATTCCATTCCATTGAATTCCATTCCATTCCATTCCATTGAATTCCATTCCGTTCCATTCCATTCCATTGAATTCCATTCCATTCCATTCCATTCCATTGAATTCCATTCCATTCCATTCCATTGAATTCCGTTCCATTCCATTCCATTCCGTTCCGTTCCGTTCCGTTCCGTTCCGTTGCGTTCCGTTCCGTTCCGTTGTGTTCCGTTCCGTTCTACTCGGGATGATTCCATTCTATTCCATTCCATTCCAATCCATTCCATTCCATTCCATTGAATTCCATTCCATTCCATTCCATTCCATTCCATTCCATTCCATTCCATTGAATTCCATTCCATTCCATTCCATTCCATTCCATTGAATTCCATTCCATTCCAATCCATTCCATGGAATTCCGTTCCATTCCATTCCATTCCGTTCCGTTCCGTCCCGTTCCGTTCCGTTCCGTTCCGTTGCGTTCCGTTCCGTTCTACTCGGGTTGATTCCATTCTATTCCATTCCATTCCATTCCATTCCATTCGATTCCATTCGATTCCACTCCATTCCATTCCATAGAATTCCATTCCATTCCATTCCATTCCATTGAATTCCATTCCATTCCATTCCATTCCATTGAATTCCATTCCATTCCATTCCATTCCATTGAATTCCATTCCATTCCATTCCATTCCATTCCATTCCATTCCATTCCATTCCATTCCATTCTACTGTTGTCCATTCCATTCCATTCCATTCCATTCCATTCCATTCCATTCCATTCCATTCCTTTCCATTCCATTGCATTCCATTGCATTCCATTCCATTCCATTCCATTCCATTCCACTCCACACCACTCCACTCCACTCCATTCCACTCCACTCCACTCCGGTACATTCCATTCCATTCCATTCCATTCCATTCCATTCCATTCCATTCCATTCCATTCAGTGCTTCTCGGGTACATTCCGTTCCGTTCCATTCCATTCCATTCCATTCCATTCCATTCCGTTCCAGTGCACTCTACTCCACTCCACTCCACTCCACTCCGGTACATTCCATTCCATTCCATTCCATTCCATTCCATTCCATTTCCATTCCCATTCCATTTCCATTCCCGTTCCATTTCCATTCCCGTTTCTTTTCCATTCCCGTTCCATTTCCATTCCCTTTCCATTACCATTCCCGTTCCATTTCCATTCCCGATCCATTTCCATTCCCGTTCCTTTTCCATTCCCGTTCCATTTCCATTCCTGTTCTGTTACCATTCCCGTTCCATTTCCGTTCCCGTTCCGTTTCCGTTCCCGTTCCATTTCCGTTCTCGTTCCGTTTCCGTTCCCGTTCCATTTCCATTCCCGTTCCATTTCCGTTCCCGTTCCATTTCCATTCCCGTTCCATTTCCATTCCCTTTCCATTTCCATTTCATTCCATTCCGTTCTGCTCGGGTACATTCCATTCCATTCCATTGCATTCCATTCCGTTCTGCTCCTGTCCATTCCATTCCATTCCATTCCGTTCCATTCCGTTCTACTCGGGTAGATTCCATTCCATTCCATTCCATTCCATTCCATTCCATTCCATTCCATTCCATTCTACTGGTGTCCATTCCATTCCATTCCATTCCATTCCATTCCATTCCATTCCATTGCATTCCATTCCATTCCATTCCATTCCATTCCATTCCGTTCCGTTCTACTCGGTTACATTCCATTCCATTCCATTCCATTCCGTTCTACTCGGGTAGATTCCATTCCATTCCATTCCATTCCTTTCCATTCCATTGCATTCCATTGCATTGCATTGCACTCAATTCCATTCCATTCCATTCCATTCCATTCCATAGAATTCCGTTCCATTCCATTCCATTCCATTCCATTCCATTCCATTCCATTCCATTCCATTCCATTGAATTCCATTCCGTTCCATTCCATTCCATTGAATTCCGTTCCATTCCACTCCATTCCATTCCGTTCCGTTCCGTTCCGTTCCGTTCCCTTCCGTTGCGTTCCGCTCCGTTCTACTCGGGTTGATTCCATTCTATTCCATTCCAGTCCATTCGATCCCATTCGATTCCATTCGATTCCATTCGATTCCATTCGATTCCACTCCATTCCATTCCATAGAATTCCATTCCATTCCATTCCATTCCATTGAATTCCGTTCCATTCCATTCCATTCCGTTCCGTTCCGTCCCGTTCCATTCCATTCCGTTCCGTTGCGTGCCGTTCTGTTCTACTCGGGATGATTCCATTCTATTCCATTCCATTCCATTCCATTCCATTCGATACCAATTGATTCCATTCGATTCCATTCGATTCCATTCCATTCCATTCCATTGAATTCCATTCCGTTCCACTCCATTCCATTCCATTCCATTGAATTCCATTCCAATCCATTCCATTCCATTCCATTCCATTGAATTCCATTCCATTCCATTCCATTCCATTCCATAGAATTCCATTCCATTCCATTCCATTCCATTCCATTGAATTCCATTCCATTCCATTCCATAGAATTCCGTTCCATTCCATTCCATTCCATTCCATTCCATTCCATTCCATTCCATTCCATTCCATTTGAATTCCATTCCATTCCATTCCATTCCATTCTATTCCATTCCATTCCATTCCATTCCATTCCATTCCATTCCATTCCATTCCATTCTACTCGGGTTGATTGCATTCTATTCCATTCCATTCCATTCGATTCCATTCGATTCCATTCGATTCCATTCCATTCCATTCCATTGAATTCCATTCCATTCCATTCCATTCCATTCCATTGCATTCCATTCCATTCCATTCCATTCCATTCCATTCCATTCCATTCCATTTGAATTCCATTCCATTCCATTCCATTCCATTCCATTCCATTCCATTTGAATTCCATTCCATTCCAATCCATTCCATTCCATTCCATTCCATTCCATTCCATTCCATTCCATTCCATTCCATTGAATTCCATTCCATTCCATTCCATTCCATTCCATTGAATTCCATTCCATTCCATTCCATTCCATTCCATTCCATTCCATTCCATTCCATTCCATTCCATTGAATTCCATTCCGTTCCATTCCATTCCATTGAATTCCGTTCCATTCCACTCCATTCCATTCCGTTCCGTTCCGTTCCGTTCCGTTCCCTTCCGTTGCGTTCCGCTCTGTTCTACTCGGGTTGATTCCATTCTATTCCATTCCAGTCCATTCGATCCCATTCGATTGCATTCGATTCCATTCGATTCCATTCGATTCCACTCCATTCCATTCCATAGAATTCCATTCCATTCCATTCCATTCCATTCCATTCCATTCCATTCCATTCCATTCCATTGAATTCCATTCCATTCCATTCCATTCCATGGAATTCCATTCCATTCCATTCCATTCCAATCCATAGAATTCCATTCTATTCCATTCCATTCCATTGAATTCCGTTCCATTCCATTCCATTCCGTTCCGTTCCGTTCCGTTCCGTTCCGTTGCGTTCCGTTCCGTTCCGTTGTGTTCCGTTCCGTTCTACTCGGGTTGATTCCATTCTATTCCATTCCATTCCAATCCATTCCATTCCATTCCATTGAATTCCATTCCATTCCATTCCATTCCATTCCATTCCATTCCATAGAATTCCATTCCATTTCATTCCATTCCATTCCATTCCATTCCATTCCATTCCATTCCATTCCATTCCATTCCATTGAATTCCATTCCATTCCATTCCATGGAATTCCGTTCCATTCCATTCCATTCCGTTCCGTTCCGTTCCTTTCCGCTCCGTTGCGTTCCGTTCCGTTCTACTCGGGTTGATTCCATTCTATTCCATTCCTTTCCATTCGATTCCATTCGATTCCATTCGATTCCATTCCATTCCTTTCCATTGAATTCCATTCCATTCCATTCCATTCCATTGAATTCCATTCCATTCCATTCCATTCCATTCCATTCCATTGAATTCCATTCCATTCCATTCCATTCCATTCCATAGAATTCCATTCCGTTCCATTCCATTCCATTGAATTCCGTTCCATTCCATTCCATTCCATTCCATTCCATTCCATTCCATTGAATTCCATTCCATTCCATTCCATAGAATTCCATTCCGTTCCATTCCATTCCATTCCATTCAATTCCATTCCATTCCATTCCATTCCATTCCATTTGAATTCCATTCCGTTCCATTCCATTCCATTCCCTTCCATTCCATTCCATTCCATTCTACTCGGGTTGATTCCATTCTATTCCATTCCATTCCATTCGATTCCATTCGATTCGATTCGATTCCATTCCATTCCATTCCATTCCATTCCATTCCGTTCTACTCGGGTTGATTCCATTCTATTCCATTCCATTCCATTCGATTCCATTCGATTCCATTCGATTCCATTCGATTCCATTCCATTCCATAGAATTCCATTCCATTCCATTCCATTCCATTCCATTGAATTCCATTCCATTCCATTCCATTACATTCCATTTCATTGAATTCCATTCAATTCCATTCCATTCCATTCCATTCCATTGAATTCCATTCCATTCCATTCCATTCCATTCCATTCCATTCCATTCCATTCCATTCTACTCGGGTTGATTCCATTCTATTCCATTCCATTCCATTCGATCCCATTCGATTCCATTCGATTCCGTTCCATTCCATTCCATTCCATTCCATTCCATTCCATTCCATTGAATTCCATTCCATTCCATTCCATTGAATTCCGTTCCATTCCATTCCATTCCGTTCCGTTCCGTCCCGTTGCATTCCATTCCGTTCCATTGCGTGCCGTTCTGTTCTACTCGGGATGATTCCATTCTATTCCATTCCATTCCATTCCATTCCATTCGATACCAATTGATTCCATTCGATTCCATTCGATTCCATTCCATTCCATTCCATTGAATTCCATTCCGTTCCACTCCATTCCATTCCATTGAATTCCATTCCATTCCATTCCATAGAATTCCGTTCCATTCCATTCCATTCCATTCCATTCCATTCCATTCCATTCCATTCCATTTGAATTCCATTCCATTCCATTCCATTCCATTCTATTCCATTCCATTCCATTCCATTCCATTCCATTCCATTCCATTCTACTCGGGTTGATTGCATTCTATTCCATTCCATTCCATTCGATTCCATTCGATTCCATTCGATTCCATTCCATTCCATTCCATTGAATTCCATTCCATTCCATTCCATTCCATTCCATTCCATTCCATGGAATTCCATTCCATTCCATTCCATTCCATTTGAATTCCATTCCATTCCATTCCATTCCATTCCATTCCATTCCATTCCATTCCATTCCATTCGATTCCATTCGATTCCATTCCATTCCATTCCATTCTACTCCATTCCATTCCATTCGATTCCATTCCATTCCATTCCTTTCCGTTCCATTCCATTCGATTCCATTCCATTCCATTCCATTCCGTTCTACTCGGGTTCATTCCATTCCATTCCATTCCTTTCCATTCTATTGCATTGAATTCCTTTCCATTCCATTCCAATCCATTCCTTTCTTCTCGGGTTGATTCCATTCCATTCCATTCCATTCCATTCCATTCGATTCCATTCGATTCCATTCCATTCCATTCCATTGTACTCCATTCCATTCCATTCTATTCCATTCCATTCCATTCCATTCTGTTCCATTCCATTCGATTCCAATCGATTCCATTCCATTCCATTCCATTCCGTTCTACTCGGGTTCATTCCATTCCATTCCATTCCATTCCATTCCATTGCATTCCATTCCATTCTACTCGGGTTGATTCCATTCCATTCCATTCCATTCCATTCCATTCAATTCCATTCGATTCCATTCGATTCCATTCCATTCCATTCCAATCCATTCCATTCTACCCGGGTTGATTCCATTCCACTCCATTCCATTCAATTCCATTCCATTCCATTCCGTTCAACTCGGGTTCATTCCATTCCATTCCATTCCATTCCATTCTATTCCATTGAATTCCATTCCATTCCATTCCATTCCATTCCATTCCATTCCATTCCATTGAATTCCATTGAATTACATTCCATTCCATTACATGGAATTCCATTCCATTCCACTCCATTCCATTCCACTCCACTCCACTCCACTCCACTCCACTGCACTCCACTCCACTCCACTCCATTCCATTCCATTCCATTCCATTGAATTCCATTGAATTCCATTCCATTGAATTCCATTCCGTTCTGTTCCGTTCCGTTCCGTTCCGTTCCGCTCTACTCGGGTTGATTCCATTCTATTCCATTCCATTCCATTCGATTCCATTCGATTCCATCCGATTCCATTCGATTCCATTCGATTCCATTCCATTCCATTCCATTCCATTCCATTCCATTCCATTCCATTCCATTGAATTCCATTCCATTCCATTCCATTCCATTCCATTCCATTCCATTGAATTCCATTCCATTCCTTTCCATTCCATTCCACTCCATTCCATTCCACTCCACTCCACTCCACTCCACTCCACTCCACTAAACTCCACTCCATTCCATTCCATTCCATTCCATTGAATTCCATTGAATTCCATTCCATTGAATTCCATTGAATTCAATTCCATTGAATTCCATTCCGTTCCGTTCCGTTCCGTTCCGTTCCGCTCTACTCGGATTGATTCCATTCTATTCCATTCCATTCCATTCGATTCCATTCGATTCCATTCGATTCCATTCGATTCCATTCGATTCCATTCCATTCCATTCCATTCCATTCCATTCCATTCCATTCCATTCCATTGAATTCCATTCCATTCCATTCCATTCCATTCCATTCTATTCCATTCCATTGAATTCCATTCCGTTCCGTTCCGTTCCGTTCCGTTCCGCTCTACTCGGATTGATTCCATTCTATTCCATTCCATTCCATTCGATTCCATTCGATTCCATTCGATTCCATTCGATTCCATTCCATTCCATTCCATTCCATTCCATTCCATTCCATTCCATTCCATTCCATTGAATTCCATTCCATTCCATTCCATTCCATTCCATTCCATTCCATTCCATTCCATTCCATTGAATTCCATTCCATTCCATTCCATTCCATTCCATTCTATTCCATTCCATTGAATTCCATTCCATTCCTTTCCATTCCATTCCACTCCATTCCATTCCACTCCACTCCACTCCACTCCACTCCACTCCACTAAACTCCACTCCATTCCATTCCATTCCATTCCATTCTACTGGTGTCCATTCCATTCCATTACATTCCATTCCATTCCATTCCATTCCATTCCATTCCATTCCATTCCATTCCATTCCATTCCATTCCATTCCATTCCATTCCACTCCACTCCACTCCACTCCACTCCACTCCACTCCGGTACATTCCATTAAATTCCAATCCATTCCATTCCATTCGTGTAGATTCCATTCCATTCCATTCCATTCCATTCCATTCCATTCCATTCCATTTGTTTCTACTCGGGTAGATACCATTCCAGTCCATTCCATTCCTTCCATTCCATTGCATTCCATGGCATTGCATTCCATTCCATTCCGTTCCATTCCATTCCATTCTATTTCATTCCATTCCATTCCATTCCATTCCGTTCCGTTCTACTGGTGTCCATTCCATTCCATTCCATTCCATTCCATTCCATTCCATTCCATTCTACTCGGGTAGATTCCATTCCATTCCATTCCATTCCTTTCCTTTCCATTCCATTGCATTCCATTGCATTGCATTCCATTCCATTCAGTTCCATTCCATTCCATTCCATTCCATTCCATTCCATTCCATTCCATTCCGTTCTACTCGGGTACAATCCATTCCATTCCATTCCATTCCATTCCATTCCATTCCATTCCATTCCATTCCACTCGGGTACATTCCATTCCATTCCATTCCACTCCACTCCACTCCACTCCACTCCACTCCACTCCACTCCACTCCACTCCACTGTATTCCCTTCCATTCCACTCCATTGAATTCCATTGAATTCCATTCCATTGAATTCCATTCCATTGAATTCCATTCCGTTCCGTTCCTTTCCGTTCCGTTCCACTCTACTCGGTTGATTCCATTCGATTCCATTCGATTCCATTCGATTCAATTCGATTCCATTCGATTCCATTCGATTCCATTCGATTCCATTCCATTCCATTCCATTCCATTGAATTCCATTCCATTCCATTCCATTCCATTCCATTCCATTCCATTCCATTGAATTCCATTGAATTCCATTCCATAGAATTCCATTCCATTCCATTCCATTGAATTTCATTCCTTTCCATTCCATTCCATTCCATTCCATTCCATTCCATTCCTATGAATTCCATTCCATTCCATTCCATTCCATTCCACTCCATTCCACTCCACTCCACTCCACTCCACTCCACTCCACTCCACTCAATTCTATTCCATTCCACTCCATTGAATTCCATTGAATTCCATTCCATTGAATTCCATTCCGTTCCGTTCCGTTCCGTTCCGTTCCGCTCTACTCGGGTTGATTCCATTCTATTCCATTCCATTCCATTCGATTGCAATCGATTCCATTCGATTCCATTCGATTCCACTCGATTCCATTGCATTCCATTCCATTCCATTGAATTCCATTCCATTCCATTCCATTCCATTCCATTCCATTGAATTTCATTCCATTCCATTCCATCGAATTCCATTCCATTCCATTGAATTCCGTTCCATTCCATTCCATTCCATTCCATTCCATTCCATTCCATTCCATTCCAATCCAGTCCATTCCATTCCATTGCATTCCATTGCATTGCATTGCATTCCATTCCATTCCATTCCATTCCATTCCATTCTTTTCCATTCCATTCCATTCCATTCCATTCCATTCCATTCCATTCCGTTCTACTCGTGTCCATTCCATTCCGTTCAATTCCATTCCATTCCATTCCATTCCATTCCTTTCCATTCCATTGCATTCCATTGCATTCCATTGCATTCCATTGCATTCCATTCCATTCCATTCCATTCCATTCCACTCCACTCCACTCCACTCCACTCCACTCCACTCCAGTACATTCCATTCCATTCCATTCCATTCCATTCCATTCCATTCCATTCCATTCCACTCCGTTCTACTCGGGTACATTCCGTTCCGTTCCATCCCATTCCATTCCATTCCATTCCATTCCATTCCAGTGCACTCCACTCCACTGCACTCCACTCCACTCCGGAACATTCCATTCCATTCCATTCCATTCCATTCCATTCCATTCCATAACATTCCTTTCCCGTTCCATTTCCATTCCCGTTCCTTTTCCATTCCCGTTCCATTTCCATTCCCGTTCCATTTCCATTCCCGTTCCATTTCCATTCCCGTTCCATTTCCATTCCCGTTCCATTTCCATTCCCGTTCCATTTCCGTTCCCGTTCCATTTCCGTTCCCGTTCCATTTCCGTTCCCGTTCCATTTCCGTTCCCGATCCATTTCCTTTCCCGTTCCATTTCCGTTCCCGTTCCATTTCCGTTCCCGTTCCATTTCCGTTCCCGTTCCATTTCCGTTCCCCTTCCATTTCCGTTCCCGTTCCATTTCCGTTCCCGTTCCATTTCCGTTCCCGTTTCATTTCCGTTCCCGTTCCGTTTCCGTTCCCGTTCAATTTCCGTTCCCGTTCCATTTCCATTACCTTTCCATTTCCATTCCCGTTCCATTTCCATTCCTGATCTATTTCCTTTCCCATTCCATTTCCATTCCCATTCCATTTCCATTCCTATTCCATTTCCATTCCATTCCTTTCCGTTCTGCTCGGGTACATTCTATTCCATTCCATTCCATTCCATTCCATTCCATTCCATTCCATTCCGTTCTACTCGGGTAGATTCCATTCCATTCCATTCCTCTCCATTCCTTTCCAATCCATTGCATTCCATTGCATTGCATTGCATTCCATTCCATTCCATTCCATTTCATTCCATTCCATACCATTCCATTCCATTCCATTTCATTCCATTCCATACCATTCCATTCCATTCCATTTCATTCCATTCCGTTCCGTTCTACTTGGTTACATTCCATTCAATTCCATTCCATTCCGTTCTACTCGGTTACATTCCATTCCATTCCATTCCATTCCATTCCATTCCATTCCATTCCATTCCGTTCTACTCGGGTACATTCCATTCCATTCCATTACATTCCATTCCATTCCATTCCATTCCATTCCATTCCATTCCATTCCATTCGTGTCCATTCCATTCCATTCCATTCCATTCCATTTGTTTCTACTCGGGTAGATTCCATTCCAGTCCATTCCATTCCATTCCTTCCATTCCATTGCATTCCATGGCATTGCATTCCATTCCATTCCGTTCCATTCCATTCCATTCCATTTCATTCCGTTCCATTCCATTCCATTCCGTTCCGTTCTACTGGTGTCCATTCCATTCCATTCCATTCCATTCCATTCTACTCGGGTAGATTCCATTCCATTCCATTCCATTCCTTTCCTTTCCATTCCATTGCATTCCATTGCATTGCATTCCATTCCATTCAGTTCCATTCCATTCCATTCCATTCCATTCCATTCCATTCCATTCCATTACATTACATTACATTCTATTCGGGTACATTCCATTCCATTCCATTCCATTCTTTTCCATTCCATTCCATTCCATTCCATTCCATTCCATTCCATTCCATTCCATTCCGTTCTACTCGTGTCCATTCCATTCCATTCCATTCCATTCCATTCCTATCCATTCCATTGCATTCCATTGCATTCCTTTCCATTCCATTCCATTCCATTCCATTCCATTCCATTGCATTCCATTCCATTCCATTCCATAACATTCCATTCCCGTTCCATTTCCATTCCCGTTCCTTTTCCATTCCCGTTCCATTTCCGTTCCCGTTCCATTTCCGTTCCCGTTCCATTTCCATTCCCGTTTCATTTCCATTACCGTTCCATTTCCATTCCCGTTCTATTCCCATCCCCGATCCATTTCCATTGCCATTCCATTTCCATTCCCGTTCCATTTCCATTCCCGATCCATTTCCATTCCCATTCCATTTCCATTCCTGTTCCATTTCCATTCCCATTCCATTTCCATTCCATTCCATTCCGTTCTGCTCGGGTACATTCTATTCCATTCCATTCCATTCCATTCCGTTCCATTCCGTTCTACTCGGGTAGATTCCATTCCATTCCATTCCACTCCATTCCTTTCCAATCCATTGCATTCCATTGCTTTGCATTGCATTCCATTCCATTCCATTCCATTCCATTCCATTCCATTCCATTCCATTCCGTTCCGTTCTACTCGGGTACATTCCATTCCATTCCATTCCATTCCATTCCATTCCATTCCATTCCATTCGTGTCCATTCCATTCCATTCCATTCCATTCCGTTTGTTTCTACTCGGGTAGATTCCATTCCATTCCATTCCGTTCCATTCTACTCGGGTACATTCCATTCCATGTCATTGCATTCCATTCCATTCCATTCCATTCCATTCCATTCCATTCCATTCCATTCGTGTCCATTCCATTCCATTCCATTCCATTCCATTCCATTTGTTTCTACTCGGGTAGATTCCATTCCAGTCCATTCCATTCCATTCCTTCCATTCCATTGCATTCCATGGCATTGCATTCCATTCCATTCCGTTCCATTCCATTCCATTCCATTTCATTCCATTCCATTCCATTCCATTCCGTTCCGTTCTACTGGTGTCCATTCCATTCCATTCCATTCCATTCCATTCCATTCCATTCCATTCTAATCGGGTAGATTCCATTCCATTATATTCCATTCCTTTCCTTTCCATTCCATTGCATTCCATTGCATTGCATTCCATTCCATTCAGTTCCTTTCCATTCCATTCCATTCCATTCCATTCCATTCCATTCCATTCCATTCCTTTCTATTCCATTCCATTACATTCCATTCCATTCCATTCCATTCCATTCCATTGCATTCCATTCCATTCCATTCCATTCCATTCCATTCCATTCCATTCCATTCCATTCCATTGAATTCCATTCCATTCCATTCCATTCCATTGAATTCCGTTCCTTTCCATTCCATTCCGTTCCGTTCCATCCGTTCCGTTCCGTTCCGTTCCGTTGCGTTCCGTTCCGTTCCGTTGCATTCCGTTCCGTTCTACTCGGGTTGATTCCATTCTATTCCATTCCATTCCATTCCATTCCATTCCATTGAATTCCATTCCATTCAATTCCATAGAATTCCGTTCCATTCCATTCCATTCCATTCCATTCCATTCCATTCCATTCCATTGAATTCCATTCCATTCCATTCCATTCCATTCCATTGAATTCCATTCCGTTCCATTCCATTCCATTGAATTCCGTTCCATTCCATTCCATTCCATTCCGTTCCGTTCCGTTCCGTTCCGTTCCGTTGCGTTCCGCTCCGTTCTACTGGGGTTGATTCCATTCTATTCCATTCCATTCCATTCGATCCCATTCGATTCCATTCGATTCCATTCGATTCCATTCGATTCCACTCCATTCCATTCCATAGAATTCCATTCCATTCCATTCCATTCCATTCCATGGAATTCCATTCCATTCCATTCCATTCCATTCCATTCCATTCCATAGAATTCCATTCCATTCCATTCCATTCCATTGAATTCCGTTCCACTCCATTCCATTCCGTTCCGTTCCGTTCCGTTCCGTTGCGTTCCGTTCCGTTCCGTTGCGTTCCGTTCCGTTCTACTCGGGTTGATTCCATTCTATTCCATTCCATTCCAATCCATTCCTTTCCATTCCATTGAATTCCATTCCATTCCATTCAATTCCATTCCATTCCATTCCATTCCATTCCATAGAATTCCATTCCATTTCATTCCATTCCATTCCATTCCATTCCATTCCAATCCATTCCATTGAATTCCATTCCATTCCATTCCATGGAATTCCGTTCCATTCCATTCCATTCCGTTCCGTTCCGTCCCGTTCCGCTCCGTTGCGTTCCGTTCCGTTCTACTCGGGTTGATTCCATTCTATTCCATTCCTTTCCATTCGATTCCATTCGATTCCATTCGATTCCATTCGATTCCATTCCATTCCATTCCATTGAATTCCATTCCATTCCATTCCATTCCATGGAATTCCATTCCATTCCATTCCATTCCATTGAATTCCATTCCATTCCATTCCATTCCATAGAATTCCATTCCGTTCCATTCCATTCCATTGAATTCCATTCCATTCCATTCCATTCCATTCCATTCCATTCCATTCCATTGAATTCCATTCCATTCCATTCCATTCCATTGAATTCCATTCCATTCCATTCCATAGAATTCCATTCCGTTCCATTCCATTCCATTCCATTCAATTCCATTCCATTCCATTCCATTCCATTCCATTCCATTTGAATTCCATTCCGTTCCATTCCATTCCATTCCCTTCCATTCCATTCCATTCCATTCTACTCGGGTTGATTCCATTCTATTCCATTCCATTCCATTCGATTCCATTCGATTCGATTCGATTCCATTCCATTCCATTCCATTCCATTCCATTCCATTCCGTTCTACTCGGGTTGATTCCATTCTATTCCATTCCATTCCATTCGATTCCATTCGATTCCATTCGATTCCATTCGATTCCATTCCATTCCATAGAATTCCATTCCATTCCATTCCATTCCATTCCATTGAATTCCATTCCATTCCATTCCATTACATTCCATTTCATTGAATTCCATTCCATTCCATTCCATTCCATTCCATTCCATTGAATTCCATTCCATTCCATTCCATTCCATTCCATTCCATTCCATTCCATTCCATTCTACTCGGGTTGATTCCATTCTATTCCATTCCATTCCATTCGATCCCATTCGATTCCATTCGATTCCGTTCCATTCCATTCCATTCCATTCCATTCCATTCCATTCCATTGAATTCCATTCTATTCCATTCCATTGAATTCCGTTCCATTCCATTCCATTCCGTTCCGTTCCGTCCCGTTCCATTCCATTCCATTCCGTTGCGTGCCGTTCTGTTCTACTCGGAATGATTCCATTCTATTCCATTCCATTCCATTCCATTCCATTCGATACCAATTGATTCCTTTCGATTCCATTCGATTCCATTCCATTCCATTCCATTGAATTCCATTCCGTTCCACTCCATTCCATTCCATTCCATTGAATTCCATTCCAATCCATTCCATTCCATTCCATTCCATTGAATTCCATTCCATTCCATTCCATTCCATAGAATTCCATTCCATTCCATTCCATTCCATTCCATTCCATTGAATTCCATTCCATTCCATTCCATAGAATTCCGTTCCATTCCATTCCATTCTACTCGGGTTGATTGCATTCTATTCCATTCCATTCCATTCGATTCCATTCGATTCCATTCGATTCCATTCCATTCCATTCCATTGAATTCCATTCCATTCCATTCCATTCCATTCCATTCCATTCCATTGAATTCCATTCCATTCCATTCCATTCCATTCCATTCCATTCCATTCCATTCCATTTGAATTCCACTCCATTCCATTCCATTCCATTCCATTCCATTCCATTCCATTCCATTCCATTGAATTCCATTCTGTTCCATTCCATTCCATGGAATTCCGTTCCATTCCACTCCATTCCATTCCGTTCCGTTCCGTTCCGTTCCGTTCCCTTCCGTTGCGTTCCGCTCCGTTCTACTCGGGTTGATTCCATTCTATTCCATTCCAGTCCATTCGATCCCATTCGATTGCATTCGATTCCATTCGATTCCACTCCATTCCATTCCAAAGAATTCCATTCCATTCCATTCCATTCCATTCCATTCCATTCCGTTCCATTGAATTCCATTCCATTCCATTCCATTCCATGGAATTCCATTCCATTCCATTCCATTCCAATCCATAGAATTCCATTCCATTCCATTCCATTCCATTGAATTCCGTTCCATTCCATTCCATTCCGTTCCGTTCCGTTCCGTTCCGTTGCGTTCCGTTCCGTTCCGTTGTGTTCCGTTCCGTTCTACTCGGGTTGATTCCATTCTATTCCATTCCATTCCAATCCATTCCATTCCATTCCATTCCATTCCATTCCATTCCATTCCATTCCATTCCATTCCATTCCATTGAATTCCATTCCATTCCATTCCATTCCATTCCATTCCATTCCATTCCATTGAATTCCATTCCATTCCATTCCATTCCATGGAATTCCGTTCCATTCCATTCCATTCCGTTCCGTTCCATCCCTTTCCGCTCCGTTGCGTTCCGTTCCGTTCTACTCGGGTTGATTCCATTCTATTCCATTCCTTTCCATTCGATTCCATTCGATTCCATTCGATTCCATTCGATTCCATTCCATTCCATTCCATTGAATTCCATTCCATTCCATTCCATTGAATTCCATTCCATTCCATTCCATTCCATTCCATTCCATTGAATTCCATTCCATTCCATTCCATTCCATTGAATTCCATTCCATTCCATTCCATTCCATTCCATAGAATTCCATTCCGTTCCATTCCATTCCATTGAATTCCGTTCCATTCCATTCCATTCCATTCCATTCCATTCCATTCCATTCCATTGAATTCCATTCCATTCCATTTCATAGAATTCCATTCCGTTCCATTCCATTCCATTCCATTCAATTCCATTCCATTCCATTCCATTCCATTCCATTCCATTTGAATTCCATTCCGTTCCATTCCATTCCATTCCCTTCCATTCCATTCCATTCCATTCTACTCGGGTTGATTCCATTCTATTCCATTCCATTCCATTCGATTCCATTCGATTCGATTCGATTCGATTCCATTCCATTCCATTCCATTCCATTCCATTCCATTCCATTCCGTTGTACTCGGGTTGATTCCATTCTATTCCATTTCATTCCATTCGATTCCATTCGATTCCATTCGATTCCATTCGATTCCATTCCATTCCATAGAATTCCATACCATTCCATTCCATTCCATTCCATTCCATTGAATTCCATTCCATTCCATTCCATTCCATTCCATTGAATTCCATTCCATTCCATTCCATTCCATTCCATTCCATTCTACTCGGGTTGATTCCATTCTATTCCATTCCATTCCATTCGATCCCATTCGATTCCATTCGATTCCGTTCCATTCCATTCCATTCCATTCCATTCCATTCCATTCCATTCCATTCCATTGAATTCCATTCCATTCCATTCCATTCCATTGAATTCCGTTCCTTTCCATTCCATTCCGTTCCGTTCCGTCCCGTTCCATTCCATTCCGTTCCGTTGCGTGCCGTTCTGTTCTACTCGGAATGATTCCATTCTATTCCATTCCATTCCATTCCATTCCATTCGATACCAATTGATTCCTTTCGATTCCATTCGATTCCATTCCATTCCATTCCATTGAATTCCATTCCGTTCCACTCCATTCCATTCCATTCCATTGAATTCCATTCCAATCCATTCCATTCCATTCCATTGAATTCCATTCCATTCCATTCCATTCCATTATATAGAATTCCATTCCATTCCATTCCATTCCATTCCATTGAATTCCATTCCATTCCATTCCATAGAATTCCGTTCCATACCATTCCATTCCATTCCATTCCATTCCATTCCGTTCCATTCCATTCCATTTGAATTCCATTCCATTCCATTCCATTCCATTCTATTCCATTCCATTCCATTCCATTCCATTCCATTCCATTCTACTCGGGTTGATTGCATTCTATTCCATTCCATTCCATTCGATTCCATTCGATTCCATTCGATTCCATTCCATTCCATTCCATTGAATTCCATTCCATTCCATTCCATTCCATTCCATTGAATTCCATTCCATTCCATTCCATTCCATTCCATTCCATTCCATTCCATTCCATTGAATTCCATTCCGTTCCATTCCATTCCATTGAATTCCGTTCCATTCCACTCCATTCCATTCCGTTCCGTTCCGTTCCGTTCCGTTCCCTTCCGTTGCGTTCCGCTCCGTTCTACTCGGGTTGATTCCATTCTATTCCATTCCAGTCCATTCGATCCCATTCGATTGCATTCGATTCCATTCGATTCCATTCGATTCCACTCCATTCCATTGCATAGAATTCCATTCCATTCCATTCCATTCCATTCCATTCCATTCCTTTCCATTGAATTCCATTCCATTCCATTCCATTCCATGGAATTCCATTCCATTCCATTCCATTCCAATCCATAGAATTCCATTCCATTCCATTCCATTCCATTGAATTCCGTTCCATTCCATTCCATTCCGTTCCGTTCCGTTCCGTTCCGTTCCGTTGCGTTCCGTTCCGTTCCGTTGTGTTCCGTTCCGTTCTACTCGGGTTGATTCCATTCTATTCCATTCCATTCCAATCCATTCCATTCCATTCCATTCCATTCCATTCCATTCCATTCCATTCCATTCCATTGAATTCCATTCCATTCCATTCCATTCCATTCCATTCCATTCCATTGAATTCCATTCCATTCCATTCCATTCCATGGAATTCCGTTCCATTCCATTCCATTCCGTTCCGTTCCATCCCGTTCCGTTCCGTTCCGTTCCGTTCCGTTGCGTTCCGTTCCGTTCTACTAGGGTTGATTCCATTCTATTCCATTCCATTCCATTCGATTCCATTCGATTCCACTCCATTCCATTCCATAGAATTCCATTCCATTCCATTCCATTCCATTGAATTCCATTCCATTCCATTCCATTCCATTCCATTCCATTCCATTCCATTGAATTCAATTCCATTCCATTCCATTCCATTCCATTCCATTCCATTCCATTCTACTGGTGTCCATTCCATTCCATTCCATTCCATTCCATTCCATTCCATTCCATTCCTTTCCATTCCATTGCATTCCATTGCATTCCATTCCATTCCATTCCATTCCATTCCACTCCACTCCACTCCACTCCACTCCATTCCACTCCACTCCACTCCGGTACATTCCATTCCATTCCATTCCATTCCATTCCATTCCATTCCGTGCTTCTCGGGTACATTCCGTTCCGTTCCATTCCATTCCATTCCATTCCATTCCATTCCGTTCCAGTGCACTCTACCCCACTCCACTCCACTCCACTCCACTCCGGTACATTCCATTCCATTCCATTCCATTCCATTCCATTCCATTTCCATTCCCATTCCATTTCCATTCCCGTTCCATTTCCATTCCCGTTTCTTTTCCATTCCCGTTCCATTTCCATTCCAGTTCCATTACCATTCCCGTTCCATTTCCATTCCCGATCCATTTCCATTCCCGTTCCATTTCCATTCCTGTTCCATTTCCATTCCCGTTCCGTTACCATTCCCGTTCCATTTCCGTTCCCGTTCCGTTTCCGTTCCCGTTCCATTTCCGTTCTCGTTCCGTTTCCGTTCCCGTTCCATTTCCATTCCCGTTCCATTTCCGTTCCGTTTCCATTTCCATTCCCGTTCCATTTCCATTCCCTTTCCATTTCCATTTCATTCCATTCCATTCTGCTCGGGTACATTCCATTCCATTCCATTGCATTCCATTCCGTTCTGCTCCTGTCCATTCCATTCCATTCCATTCCGTTACATTCCGTTCTACTCGGGTAGATTCCATTCCATCCCATTCCATTCCATTCCATTCCATTCCATTCCATTCCATTCCATTCTACTGGTGTCCATTCCATTCCATTCCATTCCATTCCATTCCATTCCATTCCATTCCATTGCATTCCATTCCATTCCATTCCATTCCGTTCCGTTCTACTCGGTTACATTCCATTCAATTCCATTCCATTCCGTTCTACTCGGTTAGATTCCATTCCATTCCATTCCATTCCTTTCCATTCCATTGCATTCCATTGCATTGCATTGCACTCAATTCCATTCCATTCCATTCCATTCCATTCCATTCCATTCCATTCCATTCCGTTCCGTTCAACTCGGTTACATTCCATTCAATTACATTCCATTCCGTTCTACTCGGTTACATACCATTCCATTCCATTCCATTCCATTCCAATCCATTCCATTCCATTCCATTCCGTTCTACTCGTGTACATTCCATTCCATTCCATTCCATTCCATTCCATTCCATTCCATTCCATTCCATTCCATTCCATTCCGTTCTACTTTGGTACATTCCATTCCATTCCATTCCATTCCATTCCATTCCATTCCATTCCATTCCATTCCATTCCATTCTACTCAGGTTGATTCCATTCTATTCCATTCCATTCCATTCCATTCCATTCCATTCCATTCCATTCCATTCGATTCCATTCCATTCCATTCCATAGAATTCCATTCCATTCCATTCCATTCCATGGAATTCCATTCCATTCCATTCCATGGAATTCCATTCCATTCCATTCCATTCCATGGAATTCCATTCCATTCTATTCCATGGAATTCCATTCCGTTCCATTCCATTCCATGGAATTCCATTCCATTCCATTCCATTCCATTCCATTCCATTCCATTCCATTCCATTGAATTCCATTCCGTTCCATTCCATTCCATTGAATTCCATTCCATTCCATTCCATTCCATTCCATTCCATTCCATTCCATTCCATTCCATTCCATTTCCATTCCCATTCCATTTCCATTCCCGTTCCATTTCCATTCCCGTTTCTTTTCCATTCCCGTTCCATTTCCATTCCAGTTCCATTACCATTCCCGTTCCATTTCCATTCCCGATCCATTTCCATTCCCGTTCCATTTCCATTCCTGTTCCATTTCCATTCCCGTTCCGTTACCATTCCCGTTCCATTTCCGTTCCCGTTCCGTTTCCGTTCCCGTTCCATTTCCGTTCTCGTTCCGTTTCCGTTCCCGTTCCATTTCCATTCCCGTTCCATTTCCGTTCCGTTTCCATTTCCATTCCCGTTCCATTTCCATTCCCTTTCCATTTCCATTTCATTCCATTCCATTCTGCTCGGGTACATTCCATTCCATTCCATTGCATTCCATTCCGTTCTGCTCCTGTCCATTCCATTCCATTCCATTCCGTTACATTCCGTTCTACTCGGGTAGATTCCATTCCATCCCATTCCATTCCATTCCATTCCATTCCATTCCATTCCATTCTACTGGTGTCCATTCCATTCCATTCCATTCCATTCCATTCCATTCCATTCCATTGCATTCCATTCCATTCCATTCCATTCCGTTCCGTTCTACTCGGTTACATTCCATTCAATTCCATTCCATTCCGTTCTACTCGGTTAGATTCCATTCCATTCCATTCCATTCCTTTCCATTCCATTGCATTCCATTGCATTGCATTGCACTCAATTCCATTCCATTCCATTCCATTCCATTCCATTCCATTCCATTCCATTCCGTTCCGTTCAACTCGGTTACATTCCATTCAATTACATTCCATTCCGTTCTACTCGGTTACATACCATTCCATTCCATTCCATTCCATTCCAATCCATTCCATTCCATTCCATTCCGTTCTACTCGTGTACATTCCATTCCATTCCATTCCATTCCATTCCATTCCATTCCATTCCATTCCATTCCATTCCATTCCGTTCTACTTTGGTACATTCCATTCCATTCCATTCCATTCCATTCCATTCCATTCCATTCCATTCCATTCCATTCCATTCTACTCAGGTTGATTCCATTCTATTCCATTCCATTCCATTCCATTCCATTCCATTCCATTCCATTCCATTCGATTCCATTCCATTCCATTCCATAGAATTCCATTCCATTCCATTCCATTCCATGGAATTCCATTCCATTCCATTCCATGGAATTCCATTCCATTCCATTCCATTCCATGGAATTCCATTCCATTCTATTCCATGGAATTCCATTCCGTTCCATTCCATTCCATGGAATTCCATTCCATTCCATTCCATTCCATTCCATTCCATTCCATTCTACTCGGGTTGATTCCATTCTATTCCATTCCATTCCATTCGATCCCATTCGATTCCATTCGATTCCGTTCCATTCCATTCCATTCCATTCCATTCCATTCCATTCCATTGAATTCCATTCTATTCCATTCCATTGAATTCCGTTCCATTCCATTCCATTCCGTTCCGTTCCGTCCCGTTCCATTCCATTCCATTCCGTTGCGTGCCGTTCTGTTCTACTCGGAATGATTCCATTCTATTCCATTCCATTCCATTCCATTCCATTCGATACCAATTGATTCCTTTCGATTCCATTCGATTCCATTCCATTCCATTCCATTGAATTCCATTCCGTTCCACTCCATTCCATTCCATTCCATTGAATTCCATTCCAATCCATTCCATTCCATTCCATTCCATTGAATTCCATTCCATTCCATTCCATTCCATAGAATTCCATTCCATTCCATTCCATTCCATTCCATTCCATTGAATTCCATTCCATTCCATTCCATAGAATTCCGTTCCATTCCATTCCATTCCATTCCATTCCATTCCATTCCATTCCATTCCATTCCATTCCATTTGAATTCCATTCCATTCCATTCCATTCCATTCTATTCCATTCCATTCCATTCCATTCCATTCCATTCCATTCTACTCGGGTTGATTGCATTCTATTCCATTCCATTCCATTCGATTCCATTCGATTCCATTCGATTCCATTCCATTCCATTCCATTGAATTCCATTCCATTCCATTCCATTCCATTCCATTCCATTCCATTGAATTCCATTCCATTCCATTCCATTCCATTCCATTCCATTCCATTCCATTCCATTTGAATTCCACTCCATTCCATTCCATTCCATTCCATTCCATTCCATTCCATTCCATTCCATTGAATTCCATTCCGTTCCATTCCATTCCATGGAATTCCGTTCCATTCCACTCCATTCCATTCCGTTCCGTTCCGTTCCGTTCCGTTCCCTTCCGTTGCGTTCCGCTCCGTTCTACTCGGGTTGATTCCATTCTATTCCATTCCAGTCCATTCGATCCCATTCGATTGCATTCGATTCCATTCGATTCCACTCCATTCCATTCCAAAGAATTCCATTCCATTCCATTCCATTCCATTCCATTCCATTCCGTTCCATTGAATTCCATTCCATTCCATTCCATTCCATGGAATTCCATTCCATTCCATTCCATTCCAATCCATAGAATTCCATTCCATTCCATTCCATTCCATTGAATTCCGTTCCATTCCATTCCATTCCGTTCCGTTCCGTTCCGTTCCGTTGCGTTCCGTTCCGTTCCGTTGTGTTCCGTTCCGTTCTACTCGGGTTGATTCCATTCTATTCCATTCCATTCCAATCGATTCCATTCCATTCCATTCCATTCCATTCCATTCCATTCCATTCCATTCCATTCCATTGAATTCCATTCCATTCCATTCCATTCCATTCCATTCCATTCCATTGAATTCCATTCCATTCCATTCCATTCCATGGAATTCCGTTCCATTCCATTCCATTCCGTTCCGTTCCATCCCTTTCCGCTCCGTTGCGTTCCGTTCCGTTCTACTCGGGTTGATTCCATTCTATTCCATTCCTTTCCATTCGATTCCATTCGATTCCATTCGATTCCATTCGATTCCATTCCATTCCATTCCATTGAATTCCATTCCATTCCATTCCATTGAATTCCATTCCATTCCATTCCATTCCATTCCATTCCATTGAATTCCATTCCATTCCATTCCATTCCATTGAATTCCATTCCATTCCATTCCATTCCATTCCATAGAATTCCATTCCGTTCCATTCCATTCCATTGAATTCCGTTCCATTCCATTCCATTCCATTCCATTCCATTCCATTCCATTGAATTCCATTCCATTCCATTTCATAGAATTCCATTCCGTTCCATTCCATTCCATTCCATTCAATTCCATTCCATTCCATTCCATTCCATTCCATTTGAATTCCATTCCGTTCCATTCCATTCCATTCCCTTCCATTCCATTCCATTCCATTCTACTCGGGTTGATTCCATTCTATTCCATTCCATTCCATTCGATTCCATTCGATTCGATTCGATTCGATTCCATTCCATTCCATTCCATTCCATTCCATTCCATTCCGTTGTACTCGGGTTGATTCCATTCTATTCCATTTCATTCCATTCGATTCCATTCGATTCCATTCGATTCCATTCGATTCCATTCCATTCCATAGAATTCCATACCATTCCATTCCATTCCATTCCATTCCATTGAATTCCATTCCATTCCATTCCATTCCATTCCATTGAATTCCATTCCATTCCATTCCATTCCATTCCATTCCATTCTACTCGGGTTGATTCCATTCTATTCCATTCCATTCCATTCGATCCCATTCGATTCCATTCGATTCCGTTCCATTCCATTCCATTCCATTCCATTCCATTCCATTCCATTCCATTCCATTGAATTCCATTCCATTCCATTCCATTCCATTGAATTCCGTTCCATTCCATTCCATTCCGTTCCGTTCCGTCCCGTTCCATTCCATTCCGTTCCGTTGCGTGCCGTTCTGTTCTACTCGGAATGATTCCATTCTATACCATTCCATTCCATTCCATTCCATTCGATACCAATTGATTCCTTTCGATTCCATTCGATTCCATTCCATTCCATTCCATTGAATTCCATTCCGTTCCACTCCATTCCATTCCATTCCATTGAATTCCATTCCAATCCATTCCATTCCATTCCATTCCATTGAATTCCATTCCATTCCATTCCATTCCATTCCATAGAATTCCATTCCATTCCATTCCATTCCATTCCATTGAATTCCATTCCATTCCATTCCATAGAATTCCGTTCCATACCATTCCATTCCATTCCATTCCATTCCATTCCGTTCCATTCCATTCCATTTGAATTCCATTCCATTCCATTCCATTCCATTCTATTCCATTCCATTCCATTCCATTCCATTCCATTCCATTCTACTCGGGTTGATTGCATTCTATTCCATTCCATTCCATTCGATTCCATTCGATTCCATTCGATTCCATTCCATTCCATTCCATTGAATTCCATTCCATTCCATTCCATTCCATTCCATTGAATTCCATTCCATTCCATTCCATTCCATTCCATTCCATTCCATTCCATTCCATTGAATTCCATTCCGTTCCATTCCATTCCATTGAATTCCGTTCCATTCCACTCCATTCCATTCCGTTCCGTTCCGTTCCGTTCCGTTCCCTTCCGTTGCGTTCCGCTCCGTTCTACTCGGGTTGATTCCATTCTATTCCATTCCAGTCCATTCGATCCCATTCGATTGCATTCGATTCCATTCGATTCCATTCGATTCCACTCCATTCCATTGCATAGAATTCCATTCCATTCCATTCCATTCCATTCCATTCCATTCCTTTCCATTGAATTCCATTCCATTCCATTCCATTCCATGGAATTCCATTCCATTCCATTCCATTCCAATCCATAGAATTCCATTCCATTCCATTCCATTCCATTGAATTCCGTTCCATTCCATTCCATTCCGTTCCGTTCCGTTCCGTTCCGTTCCGTTGCGTTCCGTTCCGTTCCGTTGTGTTCCGTTCCGTTCTACTCGGGTTGATTCCATTCTATTCCATTCCATTCCAATCCATTCCATTCAATTCCATTCCATTCCATTCCATTCCATTCCATTCCATTCCATTGAATTCCATTCCATTCCATTCCATTCCATTCCATTCCATTCCATTGAATTCCATTCCATTCCATTCCATTCCATGGAATTCCGTTCCATTCCATTCCATTCCGTTCCGTTCCATCCCGTTCCGTTCCGTTCCGTTCCGTTCCGTTGCGTTCCGTTCCGTTCTACTAGGGTTGATTCCATTCTATTCCATTCCATTCCATTCGATTCCATTCGATTCCACTCCATTCCATTCCATAGAATTCCATTCCATTCCATTCCATTCCATTGAATTCCATTCCATTCCATTCCATTCCATTGAATTCCATTCCATTCCATTCCATTCCATTGAATTCCATTCCATTCCATTCCATTCCATTCCATTCCATTCCATTCCATTCCATTCTACTGTTGTCCATTCCATTCCATTCCATTCCATTCCATTCCATTCCATTCCATTCCATTCCTTTCCATTCCATTGCATTCCATTGCATTCCATTCCATTCCATTCCATTCCATTCCATTCCATTCCACTCCACACCACTCCACTCCACTCCATTCCACTCCACTCCACTCCGGTACTTTCCATTCCATTCCATTCCATTCCATTCCATTCCATTCCATTCCATTCCGTGCTTCTCGGGTACATTCCGTTCCGTTCCATTCCATTCCATTCCATTCCATTCCCTTCCAGTGCACTCTACTCCACTCCACTCCACTCCACTCCGGTACATTCCATTCCATTCCATTCCATTCCATTCCATTCCATTTCCATTCCCATTCCATTTCCATTCCCGTTCCATTTCCATTCCCGTTTCTTTTCCATTCCCGTTCCATTTCCATTCCCGTTCCATTACCATTCCCGTTCCATTTCCATTCCCGATCCATTTCCATTCCCGTTCCTTTTCCATTCCCGTTCCATTTCCATTCCTGTTCCGTTACCATTCCCGTTCCATTTCCGTTCCCGTTCCGTTTCCGTTCCCGTTCCATTTCCGTTCTCGTTCCGTTTCTGTTCCCGTTCCATTTCCATTCCCGTTCCATTTCCGTTCCCGTTCCATTTCCATTCCCGTTCCATTTCCATTCCCTTTCCATTTCCATTTCATTCCATTCCGTTCTGCTCGGGTACATTCCATTCCATTCCATTGCATTCCATTCCGTTCTGTTCCTGTCCATTCCATTCCATTCCATTCCGTTCCATTCCGTTCTATTCGGGTAGATTCCATTCCATTCCATTCCATTCCATTCCATTCCATTCCATTCCATTCCATTCCATTCTACAGGTGTCCATTCCATTCCATTCCATTCCATTCCATTCCATTCCATTCCATTCCATTGCATTCCATTCCATTCCATTCCATTCCATTCCGTTCCGTTCTACTCGGTTACATTCCATTCAATTCCATTCCATTCCGTTCTACTCGGGTAGATTCCATTCCATTCCATTCCATTCCTTTCCATTCCATTGCATTCCATTGCATTGCATTGCACTCAATTCCATTCCATTCCATTCCATTCCATTCCATAGAATTCCGTTCCATTCCATTCCATTCCATTCCACTCCATTCCATTCCATTCCATTCCATTCCATTCCATTCCATTCCATTCTACTCGGGTTGATTGCATTCTATTCCATTCCATTCCATTCAATTCCATTCGATTCCATTCGATTCCATTCGATTCCATTCCATTCCATTCCATTCCATTCCATTCCATTGAATTCCATTCCATTCCATTCCATTCCATTCCATTCCATTGAATTCCATTCCATTCCATTCCATTCCATTCCATTCCATTCCATTCCATTCCATTGAATTCCATTCCGTTCCATTCCATTCCATTGAATTCCGTTCCATTCCACTCCATTCCATTCCGTTCCGTTCCGTTCCGTTCCGTTCCGTTCCCTTCCGTTGCGTTCCGCTCCGTTCTACTCGGGTTGATTCCATTCTATTCCATTCCAGTCCATTCGATCCCATTCGATTGCATTCGATTCCATTCGATTCCATTCGATTCCACTCCATTCCATTCCATAGAATTCCATTCCATTCCATTCCATTCCATTCCATTCCATTCCATTCCATTCCATTCCATTGAATTCCATTCCATTCCATTCCATTCCATGGAATTCCATTCCATTCCATTCCATTCCAATCCATAGAATTCCATTCCATTCCATTCCATTCCATTGAATTCCGTTCCATTCCATTCCATTCCGTTCCGTTCCGTTCCGTTCCGTTGCGTTCCGTTCCGTTCCGTTGTGTTCCGTTCCGTTCTACTCGGGTTGATTCCATTCTATTCCATTCCATTCCATTGAATTCCATTCCATTCCATTCCATTCCATTCCATTCCATTCCATTGAATTCCATTCCATTCCATTCCATTCCATGGAATTCCGTTCCATTCCATTCCATTCCGTTCCGTTCCGTCCCGTTCCGCTCCGTTGCGTTCCGTTCCGTTCTACTCGGGTTGATTCCATTCTATTCCATTCCTTTCCATTCGATTCCATTCGATTCCATTCGATTCCATTCGATTCCATTCCATTCCATTCCATTCCATTGAATTCCATTCCATTCCATTCCATTCCATTGAATTCCATTCCATTCCATTCCATTCCATTCCATTCCATTCCATTGAATTCCATTCCATTCCATTCCATTCCATTCCATAGAATTCCATTCCGTTCCATTCCATTCCATTGAATTCCGTTCCATTCCATTCCATTCCATTCCATTCCATTCCATTCCATTGAATTCCATTCCATTCCATTCCATAGAATTCCATTCCGTTCCATTCCATTCCATTCCATTCAATTCCATTCCATTCCATTCCATTCCATTCCATTTGAATTCCATTCCGTTCCATTCCATTCCATTCCCTTCCATTCCATTCCATTCCATTCTACTCGGGTTGATTCCATTCTATTCCATTCCATTCCATTCGATTCCATTCGATTCGATTCGATTCCATTCCATTCCATTCCATTCCATTCCATTCCATTCCGTTCTACTCGGGTTGATTCCATTCTATTCCATTCCATTCCATTCGATTCCATTCGATTCCATTCGATTCCATTCGATTCCATTCCATTCCATAGAATTCCATTCCATTCCATTCCATTCCATTCCATCGAATTCCATTCCATTCCATTCCATTCCATTCCATTTCATTGAATTCCATTCAATTCCATTCCATTCCATTCCATTCCATTCCATGGAATTCCATTCCATTCCATTCCATTCCATTCCATTCCATTCTACTCGGGTTGATTCCATTCTATTCCATTCCATTCCATTTGATCCCATTCGATTCCATTCGATTCCGTTCCATTCCATTCCATTCCATTCCATTCCATTCCATTCCATTCCATTCCATTGAATTCCATTCCATTCCATTCCATTGAATTCCGTTCCATTCCATTCCATTCCGTTCCGTTCCGTCCCGTTCCATTCCATTCCGTTCCGTTGCGTGCCGTTCTGTTCAACTCGGAATGATTCCATTCTATTCCATTCCATTCCATTCCATTCCATTCGATACCAATTGATTCCTTTCGATTCCATTCGATTCCATTCCATTCCATTCCATTGAATTCCATTCCGTTCCACTCCATTCCATTCCATTCCATTGAATTCCATTCCAATCCATTCCATTCCATTCCATTCCATTGAATTCCATTCCATTCCATTCCATTCCATTCCATAGAATTCCATTCCATTCCATTCCATTCCATTCCATTGAATTCCATTCCATTCCATTCCATAGAATTCCGTTCCATACCATTCCATTCCATTCCATTCCATTCCATTCCATTTGAATTCCATTCCATTCCATTCCATTCCATTCCATTCCATTCCATTTGAATTCCATTCCATTCCAATCCATTCCATTCCATTCCATTCCATTCCATTCCATTCCATTCCTTTCCATGGAATTCCATTCCATTCCATTCCATTCCATTCCATTCCATTGAATTCCATTCCATTCCATTCCATTCCATTCCATTCCATTCCATTCCATTCCATTCCATTGAATTCCATTCCATTCCATTCCATTCCATTGAATTCCGTTCCATTCCACTCCATTCCATTCCGTTCCATTCCGTTCCGTTCCGTTCCCTTCCGTTGCGTTCCGCTCCGTTCTACTCGGGTTGATTCCATTCTATTCCATTCCAGTCCATTCGATCCCATTCGATTGCATTCGATTCCATTCGATTCCATTCGATTCCACTCCATTCCATTCCATAGAATTCCATTCCATTCCATTCCATTCCATTCCATTCCATTCCATTGAATTCCATTCCATTCCATTCCATTCCATGGAATTCCATTCCATTCCATTCCATTCCAATCCATAGAATTCCATTCCATTCCATTCCATTCCATTGAATTCCGTTCCATTCCATTCCATTCCGTTCCGTTCCGTTCCGTTCCATTGAATTCCATTCCATTCCATTCCATTCCATGGAATTCCGTTCCATTCCATTCCATTCCGTTCCGTTCCATCCCGTTCCGTTCCGTTCCGTTCCGTTCCGTTGCGTTCCGTTCCGTTCTACTAGGGTTGATTCCATTCTATTCCATTCCATTCCATTCGATTCCATTCGATTCCACTCCATTCCATTCCATAGAATTCCATTCCATTGCATTCCATTCCATTGAATTCCATTCCATTCCATTCCATTCCATTGAATTCCATTCCATTCCATTCCATTCCATTCCATTCCATTCCATTCTACTGGTGTCCATTCCATTCCATTCCATTCCATTCCATTCCATTCCATTCCATTCCATTCCTTTCCATTCCATTGCATTCCATTGCATTCCATTCCATTCCATTCCATTCCATTCCATTCCATTCCACTCCACTCCACTCCACTCCACTCCATTCCACTCCACTCCACTCCGGTACATTCCATTCCATTCCATTCCATTCCATTCCATTCCATTTCCATTCCCATTCCATTTCCATTCCCGTTCCATTTCCATTCCCGTTTCTTTTCCATTCCCGTTCCATTTCCATTCCAGTTCCATTACCATTCCCGTTCCATTTCCATTCCCGATCCATTTCCATTCCCGTTCCATTTCCATTCCTGTTCCATTTCCATTCCCGTTCCGTTACCATTCCCGTTCCATTTCCGTTCCCGTTCCGTTTCCGTTCCCGTTCCATTTCCGTTCTCGTTCCGTTTCCGTTCCCGTTCCATTTCCATTCCCGTTCCATTTCCGTTCCCTTTCCATTTCCATTCCCGTTCCATTTCCATTCCCTTTCCATTTCCATTTCATTCCATTCCATTCTGCTCGGGTACATTCCATTCCATTCCATTGCATTCCATTCCGTTCTGCTCCTGTCCATTCCATTCCATTCCATTCCGTTCCATTCCGTTCTACTCGGGTAGATTCCATTCCATCCCATTCCATTCCATTCCATTCCATTCCATTCCATTCCATTCTACTGGTGTCCATTCCATTCCATTCCATTCCATTCCATTCCATTCCATTCCATTCCATTCCATTGCATTCCATTCCATTCCATTCCATTCCGTTCCGTTCTACTCGGTTACATTCCATTCAATTCCATTCCATTCCGTTCTACTCGGTTAGATTCCATTCCATTCCATTCCATTCCTTTCCATTCCATTGCATTCCATTGCATTGCATTGCACTCAATTCCATTCCATTCCATTCCATTCCATTCCATTCCATTCCATTCCATTCCATTCCGTTCCGTTCAACTCGGTTACATTCCATTCAATTACATTCCATTCCGTTCTACTCGGTTACATACAATTCCATTCCATTCCATTCCATTCCAATCCATTCCATTCCATTCCATTCCGTTCTACTCGTGTACATTCCATTCCATTCCATTCCATTCCATTCCATTCCATTCCATTCCATTCCATTCCATTCCATTCCGTTCTACTTTGGTACATTCCATTCCATTCCATTCCATTCCATTCCATTCCATTCCATTCCATTCCATTCTACTCAGGTTGATTCCATTCTATTCCATTCCATTCCATTCCATTCCATTCCATTCCATTCCATTCCATTCGATTCCATTCCATTCCATTCCATAGAATTCCATTCCATTCCATTCCATTCCATGGAATTCCATTCCATTCCATTCCATGGAATTCCATTCCATTCCATTCCATTCCATGGAATTCCATTCCATTCTATTCCATGGAATTCCATTCCGTTCCATTCCATTCCATGGAATTCCATTCCATTCCATTCCATTCCATTCCATTCCATTCCATTCCATTGAATTCCATTCCGTTCCATTCCATTCCATTGAATTCCATTCCATTCCATTCCATTCCATTCCATTCCATTCCATTCCATTGAATTCCATTCCATTGAATTCCATTCCATTCCATTCCATTCCATTCCATTCCATTCCATCCCATCCCATTCCATTCCATTCCATTCCGTTCTACTCGGGTTGATTCCATTCTATTCCATTCCATTCCATTCGATCCCATTTGATTCCATTCGATTCCATTCAATTCCATTCGATTCCATTCCATTCCACTCCATTCCATTCCATTGAATTCCATTCCATTCCATTCCATTCCATTCCATTCCATTCCATGGAATTCCATTCCATTCCATTCCATTCCATTCCATAGAATTCCATTCCGTTCCATTCCATTCCATTCCATTCAATTCCATTCCATTCCATTCCATTCCATTCCATTTGAATTCCATTCCGTTCCATTCCATTCCATTCCCTTCCATTCCATTCCATTCCATTCTACTCGGGTTGATTCCATTCTATTCCATTCCATTCCATTCGATTCCATTCGATTCGATTCGATTCCATTCCATTCCATTCCATTCCATTCCATTCCATTCCATTCCGTTCTACTCGGGTTGATTCCATTCTATTCCATTCCATTCCATTCGATTCCATTCGATTCCATTCGATTCCATTCGATTCCATTCCATTCCATAGAATTCCATTCCATTCCATTCCATTCCATTCCATTGAATTCCATTCCATTCCATTCCATTACATTCCATTTCATTGAATTCCATTCAATTCCATTCCATTCCATTCCATTCCATTCCATTGAATTCCATTCCATTCCATTCCATTCCATTCCATTCCATTCTACTCGGGTTGATTCCATTCTATTCCATTCCATTCCATTTGATCCCATTCGATTCCATTCGATTCCGTTCCATTCCATTCCATTCCATTCCATTCCATTCCATTCCATTCCATTGAATTCCATTCCATTCCATTCCATTGAATTCCGTTCCATTCCATTCCATTCCGTTCCGTTCCGTCCCGTTCCATTCCATTCCGTTCCGTTGCGTGCCGTTCTGTTCAACTCGGAATGATTCCATTCTATTCCATTCCATTCCATTCCATTCCATTCGATACCAATTGATTCCTTTCGATTCCATTCGATTCCATTCCATTCCATTCCATTGAATTCCATTCCGTTCCACTCCATTCCATTCCATTCCATTGAATTCCATTCCAATCCATTCCATTCCATTCCATTCCATTGAATTCCATTCCATTCCATTCCATTCCATTCCATAGAATTCCATTCCATTCCATTCCATTCCATTCCATTGAATTCCATTCCATTCCATTCCATAGAATTCCGTTCCATACCATTCCATTCCATTCCATTCCATTCCATTCCATTCCATTCCATTTGAATTCCATTCCATTCCATTCCATTCCATTCCATTCCATTCCATTTGAATTCCATTCCATTCCAATCCATTCCATTCCATTCCATTCCATTCCATTCCATTCCATTCCTTTCCATGGAATTCCATTCCATTCCATTCCATTCCATTCCATTCCATTGAATTCCATTCCATTCCATTCCATTCCATTCCATTCCATTCCATTCCATTCCATTCCATTCCATTGAATTCCATTCCGTTCCATTCCATTCCATTGAATTCCGTTCCATTCCACTCCATTCCATTCCGTTCCATTCCGTTCCGTTCCGTTCCCTTCCGTTGCGTTCCGCTCCGTTCTACTCGGGTTGATTCCATTCTATTCCATTCCAGTCCATTCGATCCCATTCGATTGCATTCGATTCCATTCGATTCCATTCGATTCCACTCCATTCCATTCCATAGAATTCCATTCCATTCCATTCCATTCCATTCCATTCCATTCCATTCCATTGAATTCCATTCCATTCCATTCCATTCCATGGAATTCCATTCCATTCCATTCCATTCCAATCCATAGAATTCCATTCCATTCCATTCCATTCCATTGAATTCCGTTCCATTCCATTCCATTCCGTTCCGTTCCGTTCCGTTCCGTTCCATTGCGTTCCGTTCCGTTCCGTTGTGTTCCGTTCCGTTCTACTCGGGTTGATTCCATTCTATTCCATTCCATTCCAATCCATTCCATTCCATTCCATTCCATTCCATTCCATTCCATTCCATTCCATTCCATTGAATTCCATTCCATTCCATTCCATTCCATTCCATTCCATTCCATTGAATTCCATTCCATTCCATTCCATTCCATGGAATTCCGTTCCATTCCATTCCATTCCGTTCCGTTCCATCCCGTTCCGTTCCGTTCCGTTCCGTTCCGTTGCGTTCCGTTCCGTTCTACTAGGGTTGATTCCATTCTATTCCATTCCATTCCATTCGATTCCATTCGATTCCACTCCATTCCATTCCATAGAATTCCATTCCATTCCATTCCATTCCATTGAATTCCATTCCATTGCATTCCATTCCATTGAATTCCATTCCATTCCATTCCATTCCATTGAATTCCATTCCATTCCATTCCATTCCATTCCATTCCATTCCATTCCATTCCATTGAATTCCATTCCATTCCATTCCATTGAATTCCGTTCCATTCCATTCCATTCCGTTCCGTTCCGTCCCGTTCCATTCCATTCCGTTCCGTTGCGTGCCGTTCTGTTCAACTCGGAATGATTCCATTCTATTCCATTCCATTCCATTCCATTCCATTCGATACCAATTGATTCCTTTCGATTCCATTCGATTCCATTCCATTCCATTCCATTGAATTCCATTCCGTTCCACTCCATTCCATTCCATTCCATTGAATTCCATTCCAATCCATTCCATTCCATTCCATTCCATTGAATTCCATTCCATTCCATTCCATTCCATTCCATAGAATTCCATTCCATTCCATTCCATTCCATTCCATTGAATTCCATTCCATTCCATTCCATAGAATTCCGTTCCATACCATTCCATTCCATTCCATTCCATTCCATTCCATTCCATTCCATTTGAATTCCATTCCATTCCATTCCATTCCATTCCATTCCATTCCATTCCTTTCCATGGAATTCCATTCCATTCCATTCCATTCCATTCCATTCCATTGAATTCCATTCCATTCCATTCCATTCCATTCCATTCCATTCCATTCCATTCCATTCCATTGAATTCCATTCCGTTCCATTCCATTCCATTGAATTCCGTTCCATTCCACTCCATTCCATTCCGTTCCATTCCGTTCCGTTCCGTTCCCTTCCGTTGCGTTCCGCTCCGTTCTACTCGGGTTGATTCCATTCTATTCCATTCCAGTCCATTCGATCCCATTCGATTGCATTCGATTCCATTCGATTCCATTCGATTCCACTCCATTCCATTCCATAGAATTCCATTCCATTCCATTCCATTCCATTCCATTCCATTCCATTCCATTCCATTGAATTCCATTCCATTCCATTCCATTCCATGGAATTCCATTCCATTCCATTCCATTCCAATCCATAGAATTCCATTCCATTCCATTCCATTCCATTGAATTCCGTTCCATTCCATTCCATTCCGTTCCGTTCCATTCCGTTCCGTTCCATTGCGTTCCGTTCCGTTCCGTTGTGTTCCGTTCCGTTCTACTCGGGTTGATTCCATTCTATTCCATTCCATTCCAATCCATTCCATTCCATTCCATTCCATTCCATTCCATTCCATTCCATTCCATTCCATTGAATTCCATTCCATTCCATTCCATTCCATTCCATTCCATTCCATTGAATTCCATTCCATTCCATTCCATTCCATGGAATTCCGTTCCATTCCATTCCATTCCGTTCCGTTCCATCCCGTTCCGTTCCGTTCCGTTCCGTTCCGTTGCGTTCCGTTCCGTTCTACTAGGGTTGATTCCATTCTATTCCATTCCATTCCATTCGATTCCATTCGATTCCACTCCATTCCATTCCATAGAATTCCATTCCATTCCATTCCATTCCATTGAATTCCATTCCATTGCATTCCATTCCATTGAATTCCATTCCATTCCATTCCATTCCATTGAATTCCATTCCATTCCATTCCATTCCATTCCATTCCATTCCATTCCATTCTACTGGTGTCCATTCCATTCCATTCCATTCCATTCCATTCCATTCCATTCCATTCCATTCCTTTCCATTCCATTGCATTCCATTGCATTCCATTCCATTCCATTCCATTCCATTCCATTCCATTCCACTCCACTCCACTCCACTCCACTCCATTCCACTCCACTCCACTCCGGTACATTCCATTCCATTCCATTCCATTCCATTCCATTCCATTCCGTGCTTCTCGGGTACATTCCGTTCCGTTCCATTCCATTACATTCCATTCCATTCCATTCCGTTCCAGTGCACTCTACTCCACTCCACTCCACTCCACTCCACTCCGGTACATTCCATTCCATTCCATTCCATTCCATTCCATTCCATTCCATTTCCATTCCCATTCCATTTCCATTCCCGTTCCATTTCCATTCCCGTTTCTTTTCCATTCCCGTTCCATTTCCATTCCAGTTCCATTACCATTCCCGTTCCATTTCCATTCCCGATCCATTTCCATTCCCGTTCCATTTCCATTCCCGTTCCATTTCCATTCCCGTTCCGTTACCATTCCCGTTCCATTTCCGTTCCCGTTCCGTTTCCGTTCCCGTTCCATTTCCGTTCTCGTTCCGTTTCCGTTCCCGTTCCGTTTCCATTCCCGTTCCATTTCCGTTCCCTTTCCATTTCCATTCCCGTTCCATTTCCATTCCCTTTCCATTTCCATTTCATTCCATTCCATTCTGCTCGGGTACATTCCATTCCATTCCATTGCATTCCATTCCGTTCTGCTCCTGTCCATTCCATTCCATTCCATTCCGTTCCATTCCGTTCTACTCGGGTAGATTCCATTCCATTCCATTCCATTCCATTCCATTCCATTCCATTCCATTCTACTGGTGTCCATTCCATTCCATTCCATTCCATTCCATTCCATTCCATTCCATTCCATTGCATTCCATTCCATTCCATTCCATTCCGTTCCGTTCTACTCGGTTACATTCCATTCAATTCCATTCCATTCCGTTCTACTCGGGTAGATTCCATTCCATTCCATTCCATTCCTTTCTATTCCATTGCATTCCATTGCATTGCATTGCACTCAATTCCATTCCATTCCATTCCATTCCATTCCATTCCATTCCATTCCATTCCATTCCGTTCCGTTCAACTCGGTTACATTCCATTCAATTACATTCCATTCCGTTCTACTCGGTTACATACCATTCCATTCCATTCCATTCCATTCCAATCCATTCCATTCCATTCCATTCCGTTCTACTCGTGTACATTCCATTCCATTCCATTCCATTCCATTCCATTCCATTCCATTCCATTCCATTCCATTCAATTCCATTCCATTCCGTTCTACTTTGGTACATTCCATTCCATTCCATTCCATTCCATTCCATTCCATTCCATTCTACTCAGGTTGATTCCATTCTATTCCATTCCATTCCATTCCATTCCATTCCATTCCATTCCATTCCATTCGATTCCATTCCATTCCATTCCATAGAATTCCATTCCATTCCATTCCATGGAATTCCATTCCATTCCATTCCATTCCATTCCATTCCATTCCTTTCCATTGAATTCCATTCCGTTCCATTCCATTCCATTGAATTCCATTCCATTCCATTCCATTCCATTCCATTCCATTCCATTGAATTCCATTCCATTGAATTCCATTCCATTCCATTCCATTCCATTCCATCCCATTCCATTCCATTCCATTCCATTCCGTTCTACTCGGGTTGATTCCATTCTATTCCATTCCATTCCATTCGATCCCATTTGATTCCATTCGATTCCATTCAATTCCATTCGATTCCATTCCATTCCACTCCATTCCATTCCATTGAATTCCATTCCATTCCATTCCATTCCATTCCATTCCATTCCATTCCATTCCATTCCATTCCATTCCGTTCTACTTTGGTACATTCCATTCCATTCCATTCCATTCCATTCCATTCCATTCCATTCCATTCCATTCCATTCTACTCAGGTTGATTCCATTCTATTCCATTCCATTCCATTCCATTCCATTCTATTCCATTCCATTCCAATCCATTCCATTCCATTCCATTGAATTCCATTCCATTCCATTCCATTCCATTCCATTCCATTCCATTGAATTCCATTCCATTCCATTCCATTCCATTCCATTCCATTCCATTCCATTGAATTCCATTCCGTTCCATTCCATTCCATTGTATTCCGTTCCATTCCACTCCATTCCATTCCGTTCCGTTCCGTTCCGTTCCGTTCCCTTCCGTTGCGTTCCGCTCCGTTCTACTCGGGTTGATTGCATTCTATTCCATTCCAGTCCATTCGATCCCATTCGATTGCATTCGATTCCATTCGATTCCACTCCATTCCATTCCATAGAATTCCATTCCATTCCATTCCATTCCATTCCATTCCATTCCATTCCATAGAATTCCATTCCATTCCATTCCATTCCATTCCATTCCATTCCATTCCATTGATTTCCATTCCATTCCATGGAATTCCATTCCATTCCATTCCATTCCAATCCATAGAATTCCATTCCATTCCATTCCATTCCATTGAATTCCGTTCCATTCCATTCCGTTCCGTTCCGTTCCGTTCCGTTGCGTTCCGTTCCGTTCCGTTGTGTTCCGTTCCGTTCTACTCGGGTTGATTCCATTCTATTCCATTCCATTCCAATCCATTCCATTCCATTCCATTCCATTCCATTCCATTCCATTCCATTCCATTGAATTCCATTCCATTCCATTCCATTCCATTCCATTCCATTCCATTCCATTGAATTCCATTCCATTCCATTCCATTCCATGGAATTCCGTTCCATTCCATTCCATTCCGTTCCGTTCCATCCCGTTCCGTTCCGTTCCGTTCCGTTGCGTTCCGTTCCGTTCTACTAGGGTTGATTCCATTCTATTCCATTCCATTCCATTCGATTCCATTCGATTCCATTCGATTCCACTCCATTCCATTCCATAGAATTCCATTCCATTCCATTCCATTCCATTGAATTCCATTCCATTCCATTCCATTCCATTGAATTCCATTCCATTCCATTCCATTCCATTGAATTCCATTCCATTCCATTCCATTCCATTCCATTCCATTCCATTCCATTCCATTCTACTGTTGTCCATTCCATTCCATTCCATTCCATTCCATTCCATTCCATTCCTTTCCATTCCATTGCATTCCATTGCATTCCATTCCATTCCATTCAATTCCATTCCATTCCATTCCACTCCACTCCACTCCACTCCACTCCATTCCACTCCACTCCACTCCGGTACATTCCATTCCATTCCATTCCATTCCATTCCATTCCATTCCGTGCTTCTCGGGTACATTCCGTTCCGTTCCATTCCATTCCATTCCATTCCATTCCGTTCCAGTGCACTCTACTCCACTCCACTCCACTCCACTCCGGTACATTCCATTCCATTCCATTCCATTCCATTCCATTCCATTTCCATTCCCATTCCATTTCCATTCCCGTTCCATTTCCATTCCCGTTTCTTTTCCATTCCCGTTCCATTTCCATTCCAGTTCCATTACCATTCCCGTTCCATTTCCATTCCCGATCCATTTCCATTCCCGTTCCATTTCCATTCCCGTTCCATTTCCATTCCCGTTCCGTTACCATTCCCGTTCCATTTCCGTTCCCGTTCCGTTTCCGTTCCCGTTCCATTTCCGTTCTCGTTCCGTTTCCGTTCCCGTTCCATTTCCATTCCCGTTCCATTTCCGTTCCCTTTCCATTTCCATTCCCGTTCCATTTCCATTCCCTTTCCATTTCCATTTCATTCCATTCCATTCTGCTCGGGTACATTCCATTCCATTCCATTCCATTCCATTCCATTTGAATTCCATTCCATTCCATTCCATTCCATTCCATTCCATTCCATTTGAATTCCATTCCATTCCAATCCATTCCATTCCATTCCATTCCATTCCATTCCATTCCATTCCATGGAATTCCATTCCATTCCATTCCATTCCATTCCATTGAATTCCATTCCGTTCCATTCCATTCCATTGAATTCCGTTCCATTCCACTCCATTCCATTCCGTTCCGTTCCGTTCCGTTCCGTTCCCTTCCGTTGCGTTCCGCTCCGTTCTACTCGGGTTGATTCCATTCTATTCCATTCCAGTCCATTCGATCCCATTCGATTGCATTCGATTCCATTCGATTCCATTCGATTCCACTCCATTCCATTCCATAGAATTCCATTCCATTCCATTCCATTCCATTCCATTCCATTCCATTCCATTGAATTCCATTCCATTCCATTCCATTCCATGGAATTCCATTCCATTCCATTCCATTCCAATCCATAGAATTCCATTCCATTCCATTCCATTCCATTGAATTCCGTTCCATTCCATTCCATTCCGTTCCGTTCCGTTCCGTTCCGTTGCGTTCCGTTCCGTTCCGTTGTGTTCCGTTCCGTTCTACTCGGGTTGATTCCATTCTATTCCATTCCATTCCAATCCATTCCATTCCATTCCATTCCATTCCATTCCATTCCATTCCATTCCATTCCATTCCATTCCATTCCATTGAATTCCATTCCATTCCATTCCATTCCATGGAATTCCGTTCCATTCCATTCCATTCCGTTCCGTTCCATCCCGTTCCGTTCCGTTACGTTCCGTTGCGTTCCGTTCCGTTCTACTAGGGTTGATTCCATTCTATTCCATTCCATTCCATTCGATTCCATTCGATTCCATTCGATTCCACTCCATTCCATTCCATAGAATTCCATTCCATTCCATTCCATTCCATTGAATTCCATTCCATTCCATTCCATTCCATTGAATTCCATTCCATTCCATTCCATTCCATTGAATTCCATTCCATTCCATTCCATTCCATTCCATTCCATTCCATTCCATTCCATTCTAGTGGTGTCCATTCCATTCCATTCCATTCCATTCCATTCCATTCCATTCCATTCCTTTCCATTCCATTGCATTCCATTGCATTCCATTCCATTCCATTCCATTCCATTCCATTCCATTCCACTCCACTCCACTCCACTCCACTCCATTCCACTCCACCCCACTCCGGTACATTCCATTCCATTCCATTCCATTCCATTCCATTCCATTCCGTGCTTCTCGGGTACATTCCGTTCCGTTCCATTCCATTCCATTCCATTCCATTCCATTCCGTTCCAGTGCACTCTACTCCACTCCACTCCACTCCACTCCACTCCGGTACATTCCATTCCATTCCATTCCATTCCATTCCATTCCATTTCCATTCCCATTCCATTTCCATTCCCGTTCCATTTCCATTCCCGTTTCTTTTCCATTCCCGTTCCATTTCCATTCCAGTTCCATTACCATTCCCGTTCCATTTCCATTCCCGATCCATTTCCATTCCCGTTCCATTTCCATTCCCGTTCCATTTCCATTCCCGTTCCGTTACCATTCCCGTTCCATTTCCGTTCCCGTTCCGTTTCCGTTCCCGTTCCATTTCCGTTCTCGTTCCGTTTCCGTTCCCGTTCCATTTCCATTCCCGTTCCATTTCCGTTCCCTTTCCACTTCCATTCCCGTTCCATTTCCATTACCTTTCCATTTCCATTTCATTCCATTCCATTCTGCTCGGGTACATTCCATTCCATTCCATTGCATTCCATTCCGTTCTGCTCCTGTCCATTCCATTCCATTCCATTCCGTTCCATTCCGTTCTACTCGGGTAGATTCCATTCCATTCCATTCCATTCCATTCCATTCCATTCCATTCCATTCCATTCCATTCTACTGGTGTCCATTCCATTCCATTCCATTCCATTCCATTCCATTCCATTCCATTCCATTCCATTGCATTCCATTCCATTCCATTCCATTCCGTTCCGTTCTACTCGGTTACATTCCATTCAATTCCATTCCATTCCGTTCTACTCGGGTAGATTCCATTCCATTCCATTCCATTCCTTTCCATTCCATTGCATTCCATTGCATTGCATTGCACTCAATTCCATTCCATTCCATTCCATTCCATTCCATTCCATTCCATTCCATTCCGTTCCGTTCAACTCGGTTACATTCCATTCAATTACATTCCATTCCGTTCTACTCGGTTACATACCATTCCATTCCATTCCATTCCATTCCAATCCATTCCATTCCATTCCATTCCGTTCTACTCGTGTACATTCCATTCCATTCCATTCCATTCCATTCCATTCCATTCCATTCCATTCCATTCCATTCCATTCCATTCCATTCCATTCCATTCCATTCCGTTCTACTTTGGTACATTCCATTCCATTCCATTCCATTCCATTCCATTCCATTCCATTCCATTCCATTCTACTCAGGTTGATTCCATTCTATTCCATTCCATTCCATTCCATTCCATTCCATTCCATTCCATTCGATTCCATTCCATTCCATTCCATAGAATTCCATTCCATTCCATTCCATTCCATGGAATTCCATTCCATTCCATTCCATTCCATGGAATTCCATTCCATTCCATTCCATGGAATTCCATTCCATTCCATTCCATTCCATGGAATTCCATTCCATTCCATTCCATTCCATGGAATTCCATTCCATTGAATTCCATTCCGTTCCATTCCATTCCATTGAATTCCATTCCATTCCATTCCATTCCATTCCATTCCATTCCATTGAATTCCATTCCATTGAATTCCATTCCATTCCATTCCATTCCATTCCATTCCATCCCATTCCATTCCATTCCATTCCATTCCGTTCTACTCGGGTTGATTCCATTCTATTCCATTCCATTCCATTCGATCCCATTTGATTCCATTCGATTCCATTCAATTCCATTCGATTCCATTCCATTCCACTCCATTCCATTCCATAGAATTCCATTCCATTCCATTCCATTCCATTCCATTCCATGGAATTCCATTCCATTCCATTCCATTCCATTCCATAGAATTCCATTCCATTCCATTCCATTCCATTGAATTCCGTTCCATTCCATTCCATTCCGTTCCGTTCCGTTCCGTTCCGTTCCGTTGCGTTCCGTTCCGTTCCGTTGTGTTCCGTTCCGTTCTACTCGGGATGATTCCATTCTATTCCATTCCATTCCAATCCATTCCATTCCATTCCATTGAATTCCATTCCATTCCATTCCATTCCATTCCATTCCATTCCATTCCATTGAATTCCATTCCATTCCATTCCATTCCATTCCATTCCATTCCATTCCATTGAATTCCATTCCGTTCCATTCCATTCCATTGAATTCCGTTCCATTCCACTCCATTCCATTCCGTTCCGTTCCGTTCCGTTCCGTTCCCTTCCGTTGCGTTCCGCTCCGTTCTACTCGGGTTGATTCCAATCTATTCCATTCCAGTCCATTCGATCCCATTCGATTGCATTCGATTCCATTCGATTCCATTCGATTCCACTCCATTCCATTCCATAGAATTCCATTCCATTCCATTCCATTCCATTCCATTCCATTCCATTCCATTCCATTGAATTCCATTCCATTCCATTCCATTCCATGGAATTCCATTCCATTCCATTCCATTCCAATCCATAGAATTCCATTCCATTCCATTCCATTCCATTGAATTCCGTTCCATTCCATTCCGTTCCGTTCCGTTCAGTTCCGTTCCGTTGCGTTCCGTTCCGTTCCGTTGTGTTCCGTTCCGTTCTACTCGGGTTGATTCCATTCTATTCCATTCCATTCCAATCCATTCCATTCCATTCCATTCCATTCCATTCCATTCCATTCCATTCCATTCCATTCCATTGAATTCCATTCCATTCCATTCCATTCCATTCCATTCCATTCCATTGAATTCCATTCCATTCCATTCCATTCCATGGAATTCCGTTCCATTCCATTCCATTCCGTTCCGTTCCATCCCGTTCCGTTCCGTTCCGTTCCGTTGCGTTCCGTTCCGTTCTACTAGGGTTGATTCCATTCTATTCCATTCCATTCCATTCGATTCCATTCGATTCCATTCGATTCCACTCCATTCCATTCCATAGAATTCCATTCCATTCCATTCCATTCCATTGAATTCCATTCCATTCCATTCCATTCCATTGAATTCCATTCCATTCCATTCCATTCCATTGAATTCCATTCCATTCCATTCCATTCCATTCCATTCCATTCCATTCCATTCTACTGGTGTCCATTCCATTCCATTCCATTCCATTCCATTACATTCCATTCCATTGCTTTCCATTCCATTGCATTCCATTGCATTCCATTCCATTCCTTTCCATTCCATTCCATTCCATTCCACTCCACTCCACTCCACTCCACTCCATTCCACTCCACTCCACTCCGGTACATTCCATTCCATTCCATTCCATTCCATTCCATTCCATTCCGTGCTTCTCGGGTACATTCCGTTCCGTTCCATTCCATTCCATTCCATTCCATGGAATTCCATTCCATTCCATTCCATTCCAATCCATAGAATTCCATTCCATTCCATTCCATTCCATTGAATTCCGTTCCATTCCATTCCATTCCGTTCCGTTCCGTTCCGTTCCGTTGCGTTCCGTTCCGTTCCGTTGTGTTCCGTTCCGTTCTACTCGGGTTGATTCCATTCTATTCCATTCCATTCCATTGAATTCCATTCCATTCCATTCCATTCCATTCCATTCCATTCCATTCCATTGAATTCCATTCCATTCCATTCCATTCCATGGAATTCCGTTCCATTCCATTCCATTCCGTTCCGTTCCGTCCCGTTCCGCTCCGTTGCGTTCCGTTCCGTTCTACTCGGGTTGATTCCATTCTATTCCATTCCTTTCCATTCGATTCCATTCGATTCCATTCGATTCCATTCGATTCCATTCCATTCCATTCCATTGAATTCCATTCCATTCCATTCCATTCCATTGAATTCCATTCCATTCCATTCCATTCCATTCCATTCCATTCCATTGAATTCCATTCCATTCCATTCCATTCCATTCCATAGAATTCCATTCCGTTCCATTCCATTCCATTGAATTCCGTTCCATTCCATTCCATTCCATTCCATTCCATTCCATTCCATTGAATTCCATTCCATTCCATTCCATAGAATTCCATTCCGTTCCATTCCATTCCATTCCATTCAATTCCATTCCATTCCATTCCATTCCATTCCATTTGAATTCCATTCCGTTCCATTCCATTCCATTCCCTTCCATTCCATTCCATTCCATTCTACTCGGGTTGATTCCATTCTATTCCATTCCATTCCATTCGATTCCGTTCGATTCGATTCGATTCCATTCCATTCCATTCCATTCCATTCCATTCCATTCCATTCCGTTCTACTCGGGTTTATTCCATTCTATTCCATTCCATTCCATTCGATTCCATTCGATTCCATTCGATTCCATTCGATTCCATTCCATTCCATAGAATTCCATTCCATTCCATTCCATTCCATTCCATTGAATTCCATTCCATTCCATTCCATTACATTCCATTTCATTGAATTCCATTCAATTCCATTCCATTCCATTCCATTCCATTCCATTGAACTCCATTCCATTCCATTCCATTCCATTCCATTCCATTCTACTCGGGTTGATTCCATTCTATTCCATTCCATTCCATTTGATCCCATTCGATTCCATTCGATTCCGTTCCATTCCATTCCATTCCATTCCATTCCATTCCATTCCATTCCATTCCATTGAATTCCATTCCATTCCATTCCATTGAATTCCGTTCCATTCCATTCCATTCCGTTCCGTTCCGTCCCGTTCCATTCCATTCCGTTCCGTTGCGTGCCGTTCTGTTCAACTCGGAATGATTCCATTCTATTCCATTCCATTCCATTCCATTCCATTCGATACCAATTGATTCCTTTCGATTCCATTCGATTCCATTCCATTCCATTCCATTGAATTCCATTCCGTTCCACTCCATTCCATTCCATTCCATTGAATTCCATTCCAATCCATTCCATTCCATTCCATTCCATTGAATTCCATTCCATTCCATTCCATTCCATTCCATAGAATTCCATTCCATTCCATTCCATTCCATTCCATTGAATTCCATTCCATTCCATTCCATAGAATTCCGTTCCATACCATTCCATTCCATTCCATTCCATTCCATTCCATTCCATTCCATTTGAATTCCATTCCATTCCATTCCATTCCATTCCATTCCATTCCATTCCTTTCCATGGAATTCCATTCCATTCCATTCCATTCCATTCCATTCCATTGAATTCCATTCCATTCCATTCCATTCCATTCCATTCCATTCCATTCCATTCCATTCCATTGAATTCCATTCCGTTCCATTCCATTCCATTGAATTCCGTTCCATTCCACTCCATTCCATTCCGTTCCATTCCGTTCCGTTCCGTTCCCTTCCGTTGCGTTCCGCTCCGTTCTACTCGGGTTGATTCCATTCTATTCCATTCCAGTCCATTCGATCCCATTCGATTGCATTCGATTCCATTCGATTCCATTCGATTCCACTCCATTCCATTCCATAGAATTCCATTACATTCCATTCCATTCCATTCCAATCCATTCCATTCCATTGAATTCCATTCCATTCCATTCCATTCCATGGAATTCCATTCCATTCCATTCCATTCCAATCCATAGAATTCCATTCCATTCCATTCCATTCCATTGAATTCCGTTCCATTCCATTCCATTCCGTTCCGTTCCATTCCGTTCCGTTCCATTGCGTTCCGTTCCGTTCCGTTGTGTTCCGTTCCGTTCTACTCGGGTTGATTCCATTCTATTCCATTCCATTCCAATCCATTCCATTCCATTCCATTCCATTCCATTCCATTCCATTCCATTCCATTCCATTGAATTCCATTCCATTCCATTCCATTCCATTCCATTCCATTCCATTGAATTCCATTCCATTCCATTCCATTCCATGGAATTCCGTTCCATTCCATTCCATTCCGTTCCGTTCCATCCCGTTCCGTTCCGTTCCGTTCCGTTCCGTTGCGTTCCGTTCCGTTCTACTAGGGTTGATTCCATTCTATTCCATTCCATTCCATTCGATTCCATTCGATTCCACTCCATTCCATTCCATAGAATTCCATTCCATTCCATTCCATTCCATTGAATTCCATTCCATTGCATTCCATTCCATTGAATTCCATTCCATTCCATTCCATTCCATTGAATTCCATTCCATTCCATTCCATTCCATTCCATTCCATTCCATTCTACTGGTGTCCATTCCATTCCATTCCATTCCATTCCATTCCATTCCATTCCATTCCTTTCCATTCCATTGCATTCCATTGCATTCCATTCCATTCCATTCCATTCCATTCCATTCCATTCCACTCCACTCCACTCCACTCCACTCCATTCCACTCCACTCCACTCCGGTACATTCCATTCCATTCCATTCCATTCCATTCCATTCCATTCCGTGCTTCTCGGGTACATTCCGTTCCGTTCCATTCCATTACATTCCATTCCATTCCATTCCGTTCCAGTGCACTCTACTCCACTCCACTCCACTCCACTCCACTCCGGTACATTCCATTCCATTCCATTCCATTCCATTCCATTCCATTTCCATTCCCATTCCATTTCCATTCCCGTTCCATTTCCATTCCCGTTTCTTTTCCATTCCCGTTCCATTTCCATTCCAGTTCCATTACCATTCCCGTTCCATTTCCATTCCCGATCCATTTCCATTCCCGTTCCATTTCCATTCCCGTTCCATTTCCATTCCCGTTCCGTTACCATTCCCGTTCCATTTCCGTTCCCGTTCCGTTTCCGTTCCCGTTCCATTTCCGTTCTCGTTCCGTTTCCGTTCCCGTTCCGTTTCCATTCCCGTTCCATTTCCGTTCCCTTTCCATTTCCATTCCCGTTCCATTTCCATTCCCTTTCCATTTCCATTTCATTCCATTCCATTCTGCTCGGGTACATTCCATTCCATTCCATTGCATTCCATTCCGTTCTGCTCCTGTCCATTCCATTCCATTCCATTCCGTTCCATTCCGTTCTACTCGGGTAGATTCCATTCCATTCCATTCCATTCCATTCCATTCCATTCCATTCCATTCTACTGGTGTCCATTCCATTCCATTCCATTCCATTCCATTCCATTCCATTCCATTCCATTCCATTGCATTCCATTCCATTCCATTCCATTCCGTTCCGTTCTACTCGGTTACATTCCATTCAATTCCATTCCATTCCGTTCTACTCGGGTAGATTCCATTCCATTCCATTCCATTCCTTTCTATTCCATTGCATTCCATTGCATTGCATTGCACTCAATTCCATTCCATTCCATTCCATTCCATTCCATTCCATTCCATTCCATTCCGTTCCGTTCAACTCGGTTACATTCCATTCAATTACATTCCATTCCGTTCTACTCGGTTACATACCATTCCATTCCATTCCATTCCATTCCAATCCATTCCATTCCATTCCATTCCGTTCTACTCGTGTACATTCCATTCCATTCCATTCCATTCCATTCCATTCCATTCCATTCCATTCCATTCCATTCAATTCCATTCCATTCCGTTCTACTTTGGTACATTCCATTCCATTCCATTCCATTCCATTCCATTCCATTCCATTCCATTCCATTCCATTCTACTCAGGTTGATTCCATTCTATTCCATTCCATTCCATTCCATTCCATTCCATTCCATTCCATTCCATTCGATTCCATTCCATTCCATTCCATAGAATTCCATTCCATTCCATTCCATTCCATGGAATTCCATTCCATTCCATTCCATGGAATTCCATTCCATTCCATTCCATTCCATGGAATTCCATTCCATTCCATTCCATTCCATTCCATTCCATTCCATTCCTTTCCATTGAATTCCATTCCGTTCCATTCCATTCCATTGAATTCCATTCCATTCCATTCCATTCCATTCCATTCCATTCCATTGAATTCCATTCCATTGAATTCCATTCCATTCCATTCCATTCCATTCCATTCCATCCCATTCCATTCCATTCCATTCCATTCCGTTCTACTCGGGTTGATTCCATTCTATTCCATTCCATTCCATTCGATCCCATTTGATTCCATTCGATTCCATTCAATTCCATTCGATTCCATTCCATTCCACTCCATTCCATTCCATTGAATTCCATTCCATTCCATTCCATTCCATTCCATTCCATTCCATTCCATTCCATTCCATTCCATTCCATTCCATTCCGTTCTACTTTGGTACATTCCATTCCATTCCATTCCATTCCATTCCATTCCATTCCATTCCATTCCATTCTACTCAGGTTGATTCCATTCTATTCCATTCCATTCCATTCCATTCCATTCTATTCCATTCCATTCCAATCCATTCCATTCCATTCCATTGAATTCCATTCCATTCCATTCCATTCCATTCCATTCCATTCCATTGAATTCCATTCCATTCCATTCCAATCCATTCCATTCCATTCCATTGAATTCCATTCCGTTCCATTCCATTCCATTGTATTCCGTTCCATTCCACTCCATTCCATTCCGTTCCGTTCCGTTCCGTTCCGTTCCCTTCCGTTGCGTTCCGCTCCGTTCTACTCGGGTTGATTGCATTCTATTCCATTCCAGTCCATTCGATCCCATTCGATTGCATTCGATTCCATTCGATTCCATTCGATTCCACTCCATTCCATTCCATAGAATTCCATTCCATTCCATTCCATTCCATTCCATTCCATTCCATTCCATAGAATTCCATTCCATTCCATTCCATTCCATTCCATTCCATTCCATTCCATTCCATTCCATTGATTTCCATTCCATTCCATGGAATTCCATTCCATTCCATTCCATTCCAATCCATAGAATTCCATTCCATTCCATTCCATTCCATTGAATTCCGTTCCATTCCATTCCGTTCCGTTCCGTTCCGTTCCGTTGCGTTCCGTTCCGTTCCGTTGTGTTCCGTTCCGTTCTACTCGGGTTGATTCCATTCTATTCCATTCCATTCCAATCCATTCCATTCCATTCCATTCCATTCCATTCCATTCCATTCCATTCCATTGAATTCCATTCCATTCCATTCCATTCCATTCCATTCCATTCCATTGAATTCCATTCCATTCCATTCCATTCCATGGAATTCCGTTCCATTCCATTCCACTCCGTTCCGTTCCATCCCGTTCCGTTCCGTTCCGTTCCGTTGCGTTCCGTTCCGTTCTACTAGGGTTGATTCCATTCTATTCCATTCCATTCCATTCGATTCCATTCGATTCCATTCGATTCCACTCCATTCCATTCCATAGAATTCCATTCCATTCCATTCCATTCCATTGAATTCCATTCCATTCCATTCCATTCCATTGAATTCCATTCCATTCCATTCCATTCCATTGAATTCCATTCCATTCCATTCCATTCCATTCCATTCCATTCCATTCCATTCCATTCTACTGTTGTCCATTCCATTCCATTCCATTCCATTCCATTCCATTCCATTCCTTTCCATTCCATTGCATTCCATTGCATTCCATTCCATTCCATTCAATTCCATTCCATTCCATTCCACTCCACTCCACTCCACTCCACTCCATTCCACTCCACTCCACTCCGGTACATTCCATTCCATTCCATTCCATTCCATTCCATTCCATTCCGTGCTTCTCGGGTACATTCCGTTCCGTTCCATTCCATTCCATTCCATTCCATTCCGTTCCAGTGCACTCTACTCCACTCCACTCCACTCCACTCCGGTACATTCCATTCCATTCCATTCCATTCCATTCCATTCCATTTCCATTCCCATTCCATTTCCATTCCCGTTCCATTTCCATTCCCGTTTCTTTTCCATTCCCGTTCCATTTCCATTCCAGTTCCATTACCATTCCCGTTCCATTTCCATTCCCGATCCATTTCCATTCCCGTTCCATTTCCATTCCCGTTCCATTTCCATTCCCGTTCCGTTACCATTCCCGTTCCATTTCCGTTCCCGTTCCGTTTCCGTTCCCGTTCCATTTCCGTTCTCGTTCCGTTTCCGTTCCCGTTCCATTTCCATTCCCGTTCCATTTCCGTTCCCTTTCCATTTCCATTCCCGTTCCATTTCCATTCCCTTTCCATTTCCATTTCATTCCATTCCATTCTGCTCGGGTACATTCCATTCCATTCCATTCCATTCCATTCCATTTGAATTCCATTCCATTCCATTCCATTCCATTCCATTCCATTCCATTTGAATTCCATTCCATTCCAATCCATTCCATTCCATTCCATTCCATTCCATTCCATTCCATTCCATGGAATTCCATTCCATTCCATTCCATTCCATTCCATTGAATTCCATTCCGTTCCATTCCATTCCATTGAATTCCGTTCCATTCCACTCCATTCCATTCCGTTCCGTTCCGTTCCGTTCCGTTCCCTTCCGTTGCGTTCCGCTCCGTTCTACTCGGGTTGATTCCATTCTATTCCATTCCAGTCCATTCGATCCCATTCGATTGCATTCGATTCCATTCGATTCCATTCGATTCCACTCCATTCCATTCCATAGAATTCCATTCCATTCCATTCCATTCCATTCCATTCCATTCCATTCCATTGAATTCCATTCCATTCCATTCCATTCCATGGAATTCCATTCCATTCCATTCCATTCCAATCCATAGAATTCCATTCCATTCCATTCCATTCCATTGAATTCCGTTCCATTCCATTCCATTCCGTTCCGTTCCGTTCCGTTCCGTTGCGTTCCGTTCCGTTCCGTTGTGTTCCGTTCCGTTCTACTCGGGTTGATTCCATTCTATTCCATTCCATTCCAATCCATTCCATTCCATTCCATTCCATTCCATTCCATTCCATTCCATTCCATTCCATTCCATTCCATTCCATTCCATTGAATTCCATTCCATTCCATTCCATTCCATGGAATTCCGTTCCATTCCATTCCATTCCGTTCCGTTCCATCCCGTTCCGTTCCGTTCCGTTCCGTTGCGTTCCGTTCCGTTCTACTAGGGTTGATTCCATTCTATTCCATTCCATTCCATTCGATTCCATTCGATTCCATTCGATTCCACTCCATTCCATTCCATAGAATTCCATTCCATTCCATTCCATTCCATTGAATTCCATTCCATTCCATTCCATTCCATTGAATTCCATTCCATTCCATTCCATTCCATTGAATTCCATTCCATTCCATTCCATTCCATTCCATTCCATTCCATTCCATTCCATTCCATTCTAGTGGTGTCCATTCCATTCCATTCCATTCCATTCCATTCCATTCCATTCCTTTCCATTCCATTGCATTCCATTGCATTCCATTCCATTCCATTCCATTCCATTCCATTCCATTCCACTCCACTCCACTCCACTCCACTCCATTCCACTCCACTCCACTCCGGTACATTCCATTCCATTCCATTCCATTCCATTCCATTCCATTCCGTGCTTCTCGGGTACATTCCGTTCCGTTCCATTCCATTCCATTCCATTCCATTCCATTCCGTTCCAGTGCACTCTACTCCACTCCACTCCACTCCACTCCACTCCGGTACATTCCATTCCATTCCATTCCATTCCATTCCATTCCATTTCCATTCCCATTCCATTTCCATTCCCGTTCCATTTCCATTCCCGTTTCTTTTCCATTCCCGTTCCATTTCCATTCCAGTTCCATTACCATTCCCGTTCCATTTCCATTCCCGATCCATTTCCATTCCCGTTCCATTTCCATTCCCGTTCCATTTCCATTCCCGTTCCGTTACCATTCCCGTTCCATTTCCGTTCCCGTTCCGTTTCCGTTCCCGTTCCATTTCCGTTCTCGTTCCGTTTCCGTTCCCGTTCCATTTCCATTCCCGTTCCATTTCCGTTCCCTTTCCACTTCCATTCCCGTTCCATTTCCATTCCCTTTCCATTTCCATTTCATTCCATTCCATTCTGCTCGGGTACATTCCATTCCATTCCATTGCATTCCATTCCGTTCTGCTCCTGTCCATTCCATTCCATTCCATTCCGTTCCATTCCGTTCTACTCGGGTAGATTCCATTCCATTCCATTCCATTCCATTCCATTCCATTCCATTCCATTCCATTCCATTCTACTGGTGTCCATTCCATTCCATTCCATTCCATTCCATTCCATTCCATTCCATTCCATTCCATTCCATTCCATTCCATTGCATTCCATTCCATTCCATTCCATTCCGTTCCGTTCTACTCGGTTACATTCCATTCAATTCCATTCCATTCCGTTCTACTCGGGTAGATTCCATTCCATTCCATTCCATTCCTTTCCATTCCATTGCATTCCATTGCATTGCATTGCACTCAATTCCATTCCATTCCATTCCATTCCATTCCATTCCATTCCATTCCATTCCGTTCCGTTCAACTCGGTTACATTCCATTCAATTACATTCCATTCCGTTCTACTCGGTTACATACCATTCCATTCCATTCCATTCCATTCCAATCCATTCCATTCCATTCCATTCCGTTCTACTCGTGTACATTCCATTCCATTCCATTCCATTCCATTCCATTCCATTCCATTCCATTCCATTCCATTCCATTCCATTCCATTCCGTTCTACTTTGGTACATTCCATTCCATTCCATTCCATTCCATTCCATTCCATTCCATTCCATTCCATTCTACTCAGGTTGATTCCATTCTATTCCATTCCATTCCATTCCATTCCATTCCATTCCATTCCATTCCATTCGATTCCATTCCATTCCATTCCATAGAATTCCATTCCATTCCATTCCATTCCATGGAATTCCATTCCATTCCATTCCATTCCATGGAATTCCATTCCATTCCATTCCATGGAATTCCATTCCATTCCATTCCATTCCATGGAATTCCATTCCATTCCATTCCATTCCATTCCATTCCATTCCATTGAATTCCATTCCGTTCCATTCCATTCCATTGAATTCCATTCCATTCCATTCCATTCCATTCCATTCCATTCCATTGAATTCCATTCCATTGAATTCCATTCCATTCCATTCCATTCCATTCCATTCCATCCCATTCCATTCCATTCCATTCCATTCCGTTCTACTCGGGTTGATTCCATTCTATTCCATTCCATTCCATTCGATCCCATTTGATTCCATTCGATTCCATTCAATTCCATTCGATTCCATTCCATTCCACTCCATTCCATTCCATAGAATTCCATTCCATTCCATTCCATTCCATTCCATTCCATTCCATGGAATTCCATTCCATTCCATTCCATTCCATTCCATAGAATTCCATTCCATTCCATTCCATTCCATTGAATTCCGTTCCATTCCATTCCATTCCGTTCCGTTCCGTTCCGTTCCGTTCCGTTGCGTTCCGTTCCGTTCCGTTGTGTTCCGTTCCGTTCTACTCGGGATGATTCCATTCTATTCCATTCCATTCCAATCCATTCCATTCCATTCCATTGAATTCCATTCCATTCCATTCCATTCCATTCCATTCCATTCCATTCCATTGAATTCCATTCCATTCCATTCCATTCCATTCCATTCCATTCCATTCCATTGAATTCCATTCCGTTCCATTCCATTCCATTGAATTCCGTTCCATTCCACTCCATTCCATTCCGTTCCGTTCCGTTCCGTTCCGTTCCCTTCCGTTGCGTTCCGCTCCGTTCTACTCGGGTTGATTCCAATCTATTCCATTCCAGTCCATTCGATCCCATTCGATTGCATTCGATTCCATTCGATTCCATTCGATTCCACTCCATTCCATTCCATAGAATTCCATTCCATTCCATTCCATTCCATTCCATTCCATTCCATTCCATTGAATTCCATTCCATTCCATTCCATTCCATGGAATTCCATTCCATTCCATTCCATTCCAATCCATAGAATTCCATTCCATTCCATTCCATTCCATTGAATTCCGTTCCATTCCATTCCGTTCCGTTCCGTTCCGTTCCGTTCCGTTGCGTTCCGTTCCGTTCCGTTGTGTTCCGTTCCGTTCTACTCGGGTTGATTCCATTCTATTCCATTCCATTCCAATCCATTCCATTCCATTCCATTCCATTCCATTCCATTCCATTCCATTCCATTCCATTCCATTCCATTGAATTCCATTCCATTCCATTCCATTCCATTCCATTCCATTCCATTGAATTCCATTCCATTCCATTCCATTCCATGGAATTCCGTTCCATTCCATTCCATTCCGTTCCGTTCCATCCCGTTCCGTTCCGTTCCGTTCCGTTGCGTTCCGTTCCGTTCTACTAGGGTTGATTCCATTCTATTCCATTCCATTCCATTCGATTCCATTCGATTCCATTCGATTCCACTCCATTCCATTCCATAGAATTCCATTCCATTCCATTCCATTCCATTGAATTCCATTCCATTCCATTCCATTCCATTGAATTCCATTCCATTCCATTCCATTCCATTGAATTCCATTCCATTCCATTCCATTCCATTCCATTCCATTCCATTCCATTCTACTGGTGTCCATTCCATTCCATTCCATTCCATTCCATTACATTCCATTCCATTCCTTTCCATTCCATTGCATTCCATTGCATTCCATTCCATTCCTTTCCATTCCATTCCATTCCATTCCACTCCACTCCACTCCACTCCACTCCATTCCACTCCACTCCACTCCGGTACATTCCATTCCATTCCATTCCATTCCATTCCATTCCATTCCGTGCTTCTCGGGTACATTCCGTTCCGTTCCATTCCATTCCATTCCATTCCATTCCGTTCCAGTGCACTCTACTCCACTCCACTCCACTCCACTCCACTCCGGTACATTCCATTCCATTCCATTCCATTCCATTCCATTCCATTTCCATTCCCATTCCATTTCCATTCCCGTTCCATTTCCATTCCCGTTTCTTTTCCATTCCCGTTCCATTTCCATTCCAGTTCCATTACCATTCCCGTTCCATTTCCATTCCCGATCCATTTCCATTCCCGTTCCATTTCCATTCCCGTTCCATTTCCATTCCCGTTCCGTTACCATTCCCGTTCCATTTCCGTTCCCGTTCCGTTTCCGTTCCCGTTCCATTTCCGTTCTCCTTCCGTTTCCGTTCCCGTTCCATTTCCATTCCCGTTCCATTTCCGTTCCCTTTCCATTTCCATTCCCGTTCCATTTCCATTCCCTTTCCATTTCCATTTCATTCCATTCCATTCTGCTCGGGTACATTCCATTCCATTCCATTGCATTCCATTCCGTTCTGCTCCTGTCCATTCCATTCCATTCCATTCCGTTCCATTCCGTTCTACTCGGGTAGATTCCATTCCATTCCATTCCATTCCATTCCATTCCATTCCATTCCATTCCATTCCATTCTACTGGTGTCCATTCCATTCCATTCCATTCCATTCCATTCCATTCCATTCCATTCCATTGCATTCCATTCCATTCCATTCCATTCCGTTCCGTTCTACTCGGTTACATTCCATTCAATTCCGTTCCATTCCGTTCTACTCGGGTAGATTCCATTCCATTCCATTCCATTCCTCTCCATTCCATTGCATTCCATTGCATTGCATTGCACTCAATTCCATTCCATTCCATTCCATTCCATTCCATTCCATTCCATTCCATTCCGTTCCGTTCAACTCGGTTACATTCCATTCAATTACATTCCATTCCGTTCTACTCGGTTACATACCATTCCATTCCATTCCATTCCATTCCAATCCATTCCATTCCATTCCATTCCGTTCTACTCGTGTACATTCCATTCCATTCCATTCCATTCCATTCCATTCCATTCCATTCCATTCCATTCCATTCCATTCCATTCCATTCCGTTCTACTTTGGTACATTCCATTCCATTCCATTCCATTCCATTCCATTCCATTCCATTCCATTCCATTCCATTCCATTCCATTCTACTCAGGTTGATTCCATTCTATTCCATTCCATTCCATTCCATTCCATTCCATTCCATTCCATTCCATAGAATTCCATTCCATTCCATTCCATTCCATGGAATTCCATTCCATTCCATTCAATGGAATTCCATTCCATTCCATTCCATTCCATGGAATTCCATTCCATTCCATTCCATTCCATGGAATTCCATTCCATTCCATTCCATTCCATTCCATGGAATTCCATTCCATTCCATTCCATTCCATTCCATTCCATTCCATTCCATTCCATTCCATTGAATTCCATTCCGTTCCATTCCATTCCATTGAATTCCATTCCATTCCATTCCATTCCATTCCATTCCATTCCATTGAATTCCATTCCATTGAATTCCATTCCATTCCATTCCATTCCATTCCATTCCATCCCATTCCATTCCATTCCATTCCATTCCGTTCTACTCGGGTTGATTCCATTCTATTCCATTCCATTCCATTCGATCCCATTTGATTCCATTCGATTCCATTCAATTCCATTCGATTCCATTCCATTCCACTCCATTCCATTCCATTGAATTCCATTCCATTCCATTCCATTCCATTCCATTCCATTCCATGGAATTCCATTCCATTCCATTCCATTCCATTCCATAGAATTCCATTCCATTCCATTCCATTCCATTGAATTCCGTTCCATTCCATTCCATTCCGTTCCGTTCCGTTCCGTTCCGTTCCGTTGCGTTCCGTTCCGTTCCGTTGTGTTCCGTTCCGTTCTACTCGGGATGATTCCATTCTATTCCATTCCATTCCAATCCATTCCATTCCATTCCATTGAATTCCATTCCATTCCATTCCATTCCATTCCATTCCATTCCATTCCATTCCATTGAATTCCATTCCATTCCATTCCATTCCATTCCATTCCATTCCATTCCATTGAATTCCATTCCATTCCAATCCATTCCATCGAATTCCGTTCCATTCCATTCCATTCCGTTCCGTTCCGTCCCGTTCCGTTCCGTTCCGTTCCGTTGCGTTCCGTTCCGTTCTACTCGGGTTGATTCCATTCTATTCCATTCCATTCCATTCGATTCCATTCGATTCCATTCGATTCCACTCCATTCCATTCCATAGAATTCCATTCCATTCCATTCCATTCCATTGAATTCCATTCCATTCCATTCCATTCCATTGAATTCCATTCCATTCCATTCCATTCCATTGAATTCCATTCCATTCCATTCCATTCCATTCCATTCCATTCCATTCCATTCTACTGTTGTCCATTCCATTCCATTCCATTCCATTCCATTCCATTCCTTTCCATTCCATTGCATTCCATTGCATTCCATTCCATTCCATTCCATTCCATTCCATTCCATTCCACTCCACACCACTCCACTCCACTCCATTCCACTCCACTCCACTCCGGTACATTCCATTCCATTCCATTCCATTCCATTCCATTCCATTCCATTCCATTCCGTGCTTCTCGGGTACATTCCGTTCCGTTCCATTCCATTCCATTCCATTCCATTCCCTTCCAGTGCACTCTACTCCACTCCACTCCACTCCACTCCGGTACATTCCATTCCATTCCATTCCATTCCATTCCATTCCATTTCCATTCCCATTCCATTTCCATTCCCGTTCCATTTCCATTCCCGTTTCTTTTCCATTCCCGTTCCATTTCCATACCCGTTCCATTACCATTCCCGTTCCATTTCCATTCCCGATCCATTTCCATTCCCGTTCCTTTTCCATTCCCGTTCCATTTCCATTCCTGTTCCGTTACCATTCCCGTTCCATTTCCGTTCCCGTTCCGTTTCCGTTCCCGTTCCATTTCCGTTCTCGTTCCGTTTCCGTTCCCGTTCCATTTCCATTCCCGTTCCATTTCCGTTCCCGTTCCATTTCCATTCCCGTTCCATTTCCATTCCCTTTCCATTTCCATTTCATTCCATTCCGTTCTGCTCGGGTACATTCCATTCCATTCCATTGCATTCCATTCCGTTCTGCTCCTGTCCATTCCATTCCATTCCATTCCATTCCATTCCATTCCATTCCATTCCATTCCATTCTACTGGTGTCCATTCCATTCCATTCCATTCCATTCCATTCCATTCCATTCCATTGCATTCCATTCCATTCCATTCCATTCCATTCCGTTCCGTTCTACTCGGTTACATTCAATTCAATTCC